>NC_089785.1:19277706-19312706 GCF_040412425.1 Macrobrachium rosenbergii | reverse complement strand
AAAATACTTGAAATGTGTAACAGGAGGAAAACCTCGCAACTGCACTATGATCAACTGTTAGAGAGGGTGGAAAGTAAGACGGAAGCGAGGGGATATGAAAGGAGGTACAGTAAAAAGGAACGAAAGGGGTTGCAGCTAGGGGCCGACGGCACGCTGCAAAGAACCTCAAGTAATGTCTACAGTGCACCGCATGAGGTGCATTGACAGCACTAACCCCCCGTACGGGGATTTAACTTTGAAGAGAAACCATAAGATGAACGAGAGTTCCCAACTCGGTTGCCGCAGGAATGAGGCAGTCACTGATCTATAAGACATTATGAACAATAATAATGATCCAAATATTATTATTATTATTATTATTATTATTATTATTATTATTATTTATTATTATTCAGACGATGAACCTTATTCATTTGGAACAAGCCTACTGGGGTCAATCACTCGGAATTCAGTCTCCCAGAGAATATGGTCTTCATTTGAAATACATAAATAAGGGATAAATTTTTAGAAGGAAAAAATTTAATTATTGGTTTAATAAATAAATTGATAAAAATATAAATTAGTAAAATCCAAGGTGTATTGTTTTAGGTTAGTAATGCATTGCATTTTGCTTGAACTTTGGAGGTTCTAAATGCACACCAATAATAGCTGTGTTATTATTTTAAATTATTTTAACAAAATTTATGAAGTAATGTCTACGAGGTCACCACTTTTCATACGCCATTTTGCTGCACCGGCAAGTTCCTATCGGCGTTTGGTCCAATTATTGATTTTCGGCAAAGGTCTGTCTTCACCAGTCTCCCCCCCCCCCCCCGCCGCGTAATATTTTGCTTAAGTCTAAAAGGACGCGGCTTAAATTATCATGCAGTCACTCACTCACATACTAATTCACTTGCTCGCTATATAACTCACTCATACTAATTCACTTGCTCGCTATATCACTCACTCATACTAATTCACTTGCTCGCTCAATCACTCACTCATACTAATCCACTTGCTCGCTCAATCACTCACTCACTCATACTAATTCACTTGCTCGTTCAATCACTCACTCACTCTCATAAACTAATTCACTGGCTCGCTCAATCAATCACTCACATACTAATTCAACTGCTCAATCAATCATCATTCACACACCAATTCACTTGCTTGCTCAATCACTCACATACTCATTCACTTTCTCCTTCAATCACTCACTCACATACTAATTCACTTGCTCGCTCAATCACTCACTCACTCACTCATATACTAATTCATTTGCTCGCCCAATCAATCATTCACATACTAATTCAATTGCTCAATCAGTCATCATTCACACACCAATTCACATGCTTCCTCAACCACTCTCTCACTCACATGCTAATTTACTTACTCGCTCAATCACTCACTCTAGTACTATTCACTTGCTTGATCAATCACTCTCACTCGCATGCTGATTCAAGTGCTCGCTCAATCATTCACTCACTAATGCACTTGCTCGCTCAACCACTCTCACATACTAATTCATTTGCTCGTTCAATCACTAACTCACTCACATACTATTTCACTTGCTCAATCACTCACTCACTCATACACTAATTCACTCTCTCGTTCAATCCCCCCCTCGTATGGCACACTGTAGACAGTTCTGGGGATTCTTTTACGTCATCCCTAAGGTTCCCAGGGCTTTCTGTTTCTTACTTTCCATCTGTTCACTCTCGCATTTAGATGTCCAACTCCTTTAACTTTAGGTTTCTCAGAGTTTTAACCCTCTTTTAATATATGGGACCAACTGTGGTCTATTACCGCATGAACATGGTTGCTAAGGTCTGTTGCAAGGGAATGTCAAAATGTAATCCCCCTCCATTCTCAAGCAATGGTTTTTGGGATGAAGTTGCTGGCCGTATGCCCATGTCCACTAATAAATTCTGCAACCCAACTACATGTACCATCTTCTCATGAAAACCTTTGAACTTAACGCCGATTGAAAATATAAAATGTAGGACTTTTACGAGACTTCTTTACCTCTGAAAACATTTTTCCCATTTGAAATTTTTCTGTTTGGAAATAATCATATTCTGAAAATACTGACCTCATCTGAACAAGTTTGTTCATCTGGAAAAATATTCTCTTCTTCTTAAAAGTATTTTTCCCTCGAAAATGACAGAAAAACACTACGAAATCATCATAATCCACAAATGCGACCACCTTACCCAACTTCTCCCTTCCTGGAACTAATCTTGCATCAGTAAACAAGCCTTGAGTATTCCCCCTCTTTCGAGAAGCTATGAAGAAGAAGAAGAAGAAGAAGAAGAAGAAGAAGAAGAAGAAGAAGAAGAAGAAGAAGAAGAAGAAGGAGAAGAAGAGGAGGAGGAGGAGGAGCTTGTGTATAAATAACAAAGCTAGTAGTCAAGATCGCCTGTAAACATCTGAATTATTTTTCATTTAGACAAAAAAATTGGGTTCGTGTTTCAGAGAATTAAGATGTACAAAATTGTCACAACAGCTGTCTCCAGGGGCCGAGGGAACAGCAAGGTTGCTTGTAGCAACAGAACTCTCATTTCGGGTCTTTTGAGAGAAAAGCTACTGGCAAACTTAGAAATGGACCATGAGAGAGAGAGAGAGAGAGAGAGAGAGAGAGAGAGAGAGAGAGAGAAAAGCGTCTATATTATATTTAGTTAAAAATTCTTCTCACTATTGACAGCAGAAACGAATTTCACCCTGGTATTGAATAAACCAAATCCAATCTGTTGTAAACAAGAATATCCCGTTTTCTTTCAGATTTTTCGCGGAAGAAAATGGGAGTTGCTAATAAAAGCAAAACACCAACTCTGAAGAAGCGTAGATCAAGGACGACTCTCTCTCTCTCTCTCTCTCTCTCTCTCTCTCTCTCTCTCTCTCTCTCTCTCTCTCTCTCTCTCTTTGTGGACAAGGGCAACTCAAACCCCCGATGAAAAACAGGATGGTAATTTTACGTATTCACTGTCACGCCGGGCCACTTTACAAAAGCGTCCACCACTTTTTTCGAGCACTTAAAAGTGAGTCTCAAAACCTTTTTATTTTTAAGTCTCTCTCGTTGCCATTTCCATAAACTCTCTCTCTCTCTCTAAGAACTGTCTATGTACTTCTCTCTCTCTCTCTCTCTACTCATTGCCCCTTTATTAATATATCTATCCATACTTACGGTTTCCCTCCCATCTCTCTCTCTCTCTCTCTCTCTCTCTCTCTCTCTCTCTCTCTCTCTCTCTCTCTCTCTCTCTCTCTCTCTCTCTCAGAACTGTCTACGCATTTCTCTCTGTCTCTCAAAATTTTTTTCCAAGCATCTTTCTTTCTCTCTCAGAACTGTCTACGCATTTCTCTGTCTTCCCAGAACTTTTTTCCATTCATCTCTCTCTCTCTCTCTCTCTCTCTCTCTCTCTCTCTCTCCATTACATCTTTCTCTCTCTCTCTCTCTCTCTCTCTCTCTCCATTACATCTTTATCAATTTATCTGTCCATCCTTACCAGTTCACTCTCTCTCTCTCTCTCTCTCTCTCTCCCTCCTCCAACCCCCAACCCCCTTCCTTCCTTCCATGGAGCTGGCATTCAGGTCCTGTCATTACCGGACTGTCTCTTTCGGGAGCGAGTTATTCATTAGAAGCCACAGAGCCTTTAAGAGGTGGGTTTGTTCTCAAAAGGTTCGTAATTAAATGCTGCTGAGATTTCTAAATATGCCTGCCAGAGCTCGAGGGAACTGGAGAAGGGGGGAGGGGTCAGAGAGAGAGAGAGAGAGAGAGAGAGAGAGAGAGAGAGAGAGAGAGAGAGAGAGAGAGAGAGACGAGACTACAGCAAAGGAGGAGCTGAGATAGCACACGGGGAAAGAAATGGAAAAGCGAAGTAGACGCGGAGAGAGAGAGAGAGAGAGAGAGAGAGGAGGAGACTAAAGCAGAGATGAAGCTTGAGATAGGACACGAGGAAAGAGATGGAACGGCAAAGGAGACGTGGAAAAAGGAAAAATAAAATGGGAGAAACGAAAAGATGATGGCTGACAAATGGAAAAGAAAATGGCAGGTAGGGAAAAGAAAAGGGTAATAAAGAAGGGAAAGGAAATGCTTCAGGAGAAAGTACCATGGCACAATGATAAAGATGGAGACAGGAGAAAACAAAATGGAAGAAAGCAAAAGACAGAAAGGGAAATGTAAAATGGCAGCAAATGATAGGAAAGGATGAAAGCGAAAAGGAAACAAGGAAAAATGAACCGAAGTTTCTTCGGCGGAATCGATTTTTCTGTACAGCGTATAATGCTGTATGAAACTCTCAGCCGCGGCCCATGAAACTCAGCCACGGTCCAGTGGCGGCCTATGATGTTGGCACCTATTGCGGTGCCAGACGCACGATCATGGCCATCTTTAACCTTAAATAAAATAAAAACTACTGAGGAGGCTATAGGGCTGCAATTTGGTATGTTTGATGATTGGAGGGTGGATGATCAACATAACAATTTGCAGCTTTCTAGCCACGGTAGTTTTTAAGATCTGAGGGCGGACAGACAAAGCCGGCACAATAGTTTTCTTGTACAGAAAACTAAAAATGAACAGGAAAGGAGGCGAACAGAGAGAATAACAGGCGAGAAATAAAGAGAAAAACAGTTGTGTACCGAGTGACTAGATGACTGCGGTAGGCCATAACCACGTTACAGAAAGGTATGTGGGCTAGCAACCTCATCCAGAAAGCTTTGGTGAGAACTGTTATTTTAATACTCTCTGGAGCCACCCTTTGTAAGGGCTTACATCAGAAAGAAAATAATACTATAAGATGATGGTGCATACAAGGGAGAACTAGAATAAGAGAGAGAGAGAGAGAGAGAGAGAGAGAGAGAGAGAAATATGATGAAAACGTCCGTTACTTTTTGGGTTCAATTAAGATTCAAATATTTTTTGGGGACCAAGGGCTTACTCGTGACCGAGTGGATAGCTCGGAGTAGGACTTTTCCTGGATGAGGAGAGATTGGGGACAAAGGTGTGAGACTTGCAACTTCATCCCTTGTCAAAAAATTGTCAGGAACGTAAGGTCCTCGCCTTCAGGGAAATTTCTCTCTTGGAGGGGAAGTGGTCTTTTGCGTATGACTCTCGTATATTTATAGATAGATACGGGTGAATATTGCTTAAAAAGGTAATATTCTTGTTTACTGAGGAAGTTACTATCCTTGATAAAAATCACTGTCTTTCGACTATGACTGGAAGCCATTAACTGGACAAGTCCGGAAATAGGCAAATAAAACTTTTCATATAAAAGTAAATATTTTGAGAATTTCTCTCCTTAGGTTTCCAAGAACGCATAGGGTTGAGAGAGAGAGAGAGAGAGAGAGAGAGAGAGAGAGAGAGAGAGAGAGAGAGAGAGAGAGAGAGAGAGAGAGAGAGAGAGAGAAAAAAAAGGTTTATAACCATCCCTTTCCGTCAAGTTTGTCTGCTATTCTGAGAGCCTGTTTGTATACAATGTGACACATAATCAAATTAACTCGCCCTACCAGCTCCCACTCTGGGGCGTTCTCGTCCTAAAAAGCTAACAGCCCTTAGTTTAGGTTACGAAAAGCCACTCCATGTTTAGGACGGAATATTACCCCGGGTCTTCCAGGAAAAGTTTTTGTTGCACTACATAAACTTTCGTTCCGACATCAGAGGCTATAATGAGGCACTGAGGAGGCCGGAGGAGGCCCTCTTTACCTCTCGAGAGGGCATAAAGTTCTCTGGCCATTGAGAGTGAAATCGTCTTTAATCTCATTAAATCTGGGGGAAAAGATATAGAGAGTTCCTACGCTCTTTGTTTACGTCTCGAGTGACGGTACTTTTTTTTCCCCCCTCAGTTTTCGTGGTCGCCATGTTGGTACTCCTCATCCTTTTTTTTTTTTCTTTCTCCCTCAGTTTTTCGCTTCCCCGAGGGCTATTTGCTGTACGCGCGACAATGTCCTTCGTGTTGAATGATTCTGAATACGCCCCAAGTTACGCAGAGCATAAAAAAATGACTCCGGGCCTAATTCCAAGCCGAAGAATGTACAAACCAACAAAAGAAAAGCGCCGTGCGTTCGTAGTAAGCACTGCCCTCAACACCTCCCCAAAAGATGTCGAAATCCTTTAAAAAGAGTAGAGAGTTATACTCCCAACTTTACACCTCATTAAAAAGTTGGACAAACTTTGTTATTTGTGCGTGTTGAGAACGGAGTATTAATGAAGCGTTTTGTTTGGGTAACTCGTTGTTGTAAAGAACACTTTCGAGACAACTTTTGGACGATTCGTGTAAGCAATGCACCACTTGACGTGAATGTACTTCGGTGGGACTTCTTACCTAATACGAGGGACTGAAAATACGGACCTCTTATCATAGTGGGCTGGGACTAGAGGACTAGGGGCTGACGAACAGGAAATGGCGTCTTACAGACTGATCACTACTATAAATACGACCTTTACACGGGATGGTAGACTGCGGACTGATGATTACAGAACAGACTTAGATCTTAATGACCTCTATGAATACAGTCCTAAAAACTGGGGTTAAAGAATAGAGGACTTATCATTAGGGAATGAAGGATAATTAGGGATTATTACTCTAAATACTAACTTAACAAAACGATCTTCCTTACTGGATTCTCATTATTAGTGAATAAAACTTAAGGACTGAGTTACCAAAGTTACGAGCTTTAACGTATTATTATGACTATTATTATTATTATAATTATTATTAGAGGAAGATTTTATGGTCTTCAGACTGATAACTAGCGAATAAAGACACAAGAGAAAGACTACGGACTGATCATTAGGAAGCAGAGTTAATGGAATTATTATATCAGAGACATACAGACTGATAAGAGCCCTATAAGTTCCCGACCAGAGGTTTTGGATAAATTATCTGACCAGAACCCTGACGACTAGAAGCTCTAGTTTGGGTAAACGGCTCAAATCGCAGACGAAGACTAAAGTATTGGCAGAAGCAGAGACAAACGACGATTTAACATTGGGGAGATCACACAGTATGCCGTTGTTCTCGTGATAGGATCGCTATGAAGTGAATGTTTACAGTTATATCAGTCCTCCTGGTACCAAGTGGCTGGTTTTCATGGTAGAATAAATCAAGAATTCAATTCCAATACGACTGTAATGATCATCTTCGTGGTACTGTTACTAGCAGTACCATAACAAAAATCCCATTTTAATGTGACAGACATAACTCTCCATTTAGAATCAATACAAAAATCTAACCTTGAAATGTTAGTAGTGATGATTCGCAAGAGGGAATTATGAAAAGAAATCATATTCTAAAATAAAGTTAATGCGTGTTGTGGTTTAAACAAGGCAGAAATTGAACTTTAACAAGGTAGTAATGATTCACATGGTACGTTCATCAGTCAAAAAAAAATTTTCATTTTACTTTAATGATTCTTATGACAGATATCAAAAATACTTTAAAAATAAAGTGACAATAACGAATCTCATGAAAAAAATTAAAAAATCGGGCCTTTCACAAACACAAAATAGCCCCACCCCGAAAATACATCCAACTTGACCCTCGAAGCCTCACATGACCTATTTGGGATGTACACTGAATTTTGGGGTCCGTTGTCAATTTCTAAGCAGTGGCATTTTGGATGAGGTGGTCCGGCTCATACCATCTTAGAGAAGGTAATGTACAAACAATAAGGGCCAGAGAAAGTACAGAAGGTAATGTACAAACATTAAGGGCCAGAGAAAGTGGAGAAGGTAATGCACAAACATTAAGGGCCAGAGAAAGTGGAGAAGGTAATGCACAAACATTAAGGGCCAGAGAGAAAGTGGAGAAAGTAATGCACAAACATTAAGGGCCAGAGAAAGTGGAGAGAAGGTAATGTACAAACAAACATTAAGGGCCAGAGAAAGTGGAGAAGGTAATGTACAAACATTGAGGGCCAGAGAAAGTGGAAAGTAATGCACAAACATTAAGGGCCAGAAAGTGGAGAAGGTAATGCACAAACATTAAGGGCCAGAGAAAGTGGAGAAGGTAATGCACAAACATTTACAGAAGGTAATGTACAAACATTAAGGGCCAGAGAAAGTGGAGAAGGTAATGGGCAAACATTAAGGGCCAGAGAAAGTGGAGAAGGTAATGTACAAACATTGAGGGCCAGAAAAGTGGAGAAAGTAATGCACAAACATTAAGGGCCAGAGTACAAAGTAGAAAGTAAGGCACAAACATTAAGGGCCAGAAAAAGTGGAGAAGGTAATGTACAAACATTGAGGGCCAGAGAAAGTGGAGAAAGTAATGCACAAACATTAAGGGCCAGAGAAAGTGGAGAAAGTAATGCACAAACATTAAGGGCCAGAGAAAGTGGAGAAGGTAATGCACAAACATTAAGGGCCAGAGAAAGTGGAGAAGGTAATGCACAAACATTAAGGGCCAGAGAAAGTGGAGAAGGTAATGTACAAACATTGAGGCCAGAGAAAGTGGAGAAAGTAATGCACAAACATTAAGGGCCAGAGAAAGTGGAGAAAGTAATGCACAAACATTAAGGGCCAGAGAAAGTGGAGAAAGTAATGCACAAACATTAAGGGCCAGAGAAAGTGGAGAAAGTAATGCACAAACATTAAGGGCCAGAGAAAGTGGAGAAAGTAATGCACAAACATTAAGGGTCAGAGAAAGTTGAGAAGGTAATGCACAAACATTAAGGGCCAGAGAAAGTGGAGAAGGTAGTGTACAAACATTGAGGGCCAGAGAAAGTGGAGAAAGTAATGCACAAACATTAAGGGCCAGAGAAAGTGGAGAAGGTAATGTACAAACATTAAGGGCCAGAGAAAGTAAAGAGGTAATGTACAAACATTAAGGGCCAGAGAAAGTAGAGAGGTTAATTTACAAACAATAAGGGCCAGAGAAAGTACAAAAGGTAATGTACAAACATTAAGGGCCAGAGAAAGTAGAGAGGTTAATGTACAAACATTAAGGGCCAGAGAAAGTGGAGAAGGTAATGTACAAACATTAAGGGCCAGAGAAAGTGGAGAAGGTAAAGTACAAACATTGAGGGCCAGAGAAAGTGGAGAAGGTAATGTACAAACATTAAGGGTCAGAGAAAGTGGAGAAGGTAATGTACAAACATTAAGGGCCAGAGAAAGTGGAGAAGGTAATGTACAAACATTAAGGGCCAGAGAAAGTGGAGAAGGTAATGTACAAACATTAAGGGCCAGAGAAAGTGGAGAAGGTAATGTACAAACATTAAGGGCCAGAGAAAGTGGAGAAGGTAATGTACAAACATTGAGGGCCAGAGAAAGTGGAGAAGGTAATGTACAAACATTAAGGGCCAGAGAAAGTAGAGAGGTTAATGTACAAACAATAAGGGCCAGAGAAAGTACAGAAGGTAATGTACAAACATTAAGGGCCAGAGAAAGTAGAGAGGTTAATGTACAAACATTAAGGGCCAGAGAAAGTACAGAAGGTAATGTACAAACATTAAGGGCCAGAGGAAGTGGAGAAGGTAATGTACAAACATTAAGGGCCAGAGAAAGTGGAGAAGGTAATGTACAAACATTGAGGGCCAGAGAAAGTGGAGAAGGTAATGCACAAACATTAAGGGCCAGAGAAAGTACAGAAGGTAATGTACAAACATTGAGGGCCAGAGAAAGTGGAGAAGGTAATGCACAAACATTAAGGGCCATTAATGCACAAACCAGAAAGTACAGAAGGTAATGTACAAACATTAAGGGCCAGAGAAAGTGGAGAAGGTAATGCACAAACATTGAGGGCCAGAGAAAGTGGAGAAGGTAATGCACAAACATTAAGGGCCAGAGAAAGTACAGAAGGTAACGTACAAACATTGAGGGCCAGAGAAAGTGGAGAAGGTAATGCACAAACATTAAGGGCCAGAGAAAGTGGAGAAGGTAATGTACAAACATTAAGGGCCAGAGAAAGTGGAGAAGGTAATGTACAAACACTGAGGGCCAGAGAAAGTGGAGAAGGTAATGCACAAACATTAAGGGCCAGAGAAAGTGGAGAAAATAATGTACAAACATTAAGGGCCAGAGAAAGTGGAGAAAATAATGTACAAACATTGAGGGCCAGAGAAAGTGGAGAAGGTAATGTACAAACATTGAGGGCCAGAGAAAGTGGAGAAGGTATTGCACAAACATTAAGGGCCAGAGAAAGTACAGAAGGTAACGTACAAACATTAAGGGCCAGAGAAAGTGGAGAAGGTAAAGTACAAACATTAAGGGCCAGAGAAAGTGGAGAAGGTAATGCACAAACAATAAGGGCCAGAGAAAGTGGAGAAGGTATTGCACAAACATTAAGGGCCAGAGAAAGTGGAGAAGGTAATGTACAAACATTAAGGGCCAGAGAAAGTGGAGAAGGTAATGTACAAACATTAAGGGCCAGAGAAAGTGGAGAAGGTAATGTACAAACAATAAGGGCCAGAGAAAGTGGAGAAGGTAATGTACAAACATTAAGGGCCAGAGAAAGTGGAGAAGGTAATGTACAAACAATAAGGGCCAGAGAAAGTACAGAAGGTAATGTACAAACATTAAGGGCCAGAGAAAGTGGAGAAGGTAGTGCACAAACATTAAGGGCCAGAGAAAGTGGAGAAGGTAATGTACAAACATTAAGGGCCAGAGAAAGTAAAGAGGGTAATGTACAAACATTAAGGGCCACAGAAAATAGAGAAGGTAATGTACAAACATTAAGGGCCAGAGAAAGTAGAGAAGATACTGTACAAACATTAAGGCCAGAGAAAGTGGAGAAGGTACTGTACAAACACTAAGGGCCAGAGAAAGTAGAGAAGTTAATGTACAAACATTGAGCTTTTAGTTTGCAATCTGTATTAGTTATTTTCATTTGCATCTGCAATTTCCAGTCACTGTGCACAATGGACAACGTTCAGCCCTAAAATGGAAGACTGCAGTATCTGTAAAATTTTCGAAATTGAGATATGCCACCTATTGGGCTCGTGAAACACTGATACACAAATTACTGCAGTTTCAAAATGATTCTTCAGTGCTTTATTTAGGGGGTCCCATTTGCAGTACCTGCAAAATCAGTAGTAAGGCAAGGGAAAACTGCAGTATCTACCATTTTTCTCAGTTTTGTATTTTTGCAGATACTGCAGTCTTCCATTTTTTGCAGATACTAAGGTCTTCCATTTAGGGCAGCATTATTTACAAGTATTGCCCAGTTGACTTTCTTAAAAATCTGGCAAACTTTTTTCAGTAATCACTTCATTTATATGCAAAGCAAATAACCATGATGAACAGTATATCATTCGCCTCACTTTATTCTACACCAAACAAGTCACTCTCCTGCCTACATACCTACAAACCCCACTGTCGATCATGTTAGTATCTTTATATCATACTTACTTTACCAGTACACCATTCACTCTTAAATTTACATACATTAGCACCCTTACTCCACCTGTTTCATCAGTGAACTACTCACTCTCCCGTCTACATACCTTCAGCTCAAATTTCTCACATTCTAACATTTCTATAATTAGCATAATGGCCTCCCACCTCCGAACTAGTCACTCCCCTATCTGCAAACCTCCGCCATCTTTCCCCTCGCATCTGTTTCGACACCAAACCAGTCAAACTCCTGTCCACAATCCCGTGCACATTTACCTAAATCCAACTTGAACACCAAACTAGTCACTCACCAGTTTACATATATTAACGCCCTTGTCACACGTCGACTTCAACATCAACACTCGTCACTCTCCTATCTACAAATAATAATAATAATAATAATAATAATAATAATAATAATAATAATAATAATAATAATAATAATAACCTAATGCCGTTTTCCAGCCCAGACCCGAAGATTGCAAGAAAATAGAGCGGGGAGGGAAGAAGCGCTGGGCTTACCCACGGTTTATAGGGGTCAGGGCAAACAGAGTCAGGGAAAGAATTCCCAAGCTTGGCATTCGAGGAACTAAAATAGACAAGCTGATATTTATGTAACAGGTTATTAAAGCCTTCCTCACAGGCGAACCTCAGAATTTAGGTAATCCTTTTAGTAACGGGGTCATGAGCATATGCCCTCGTAGGGGGGTAGTGCCGACAGTGCACCTCACGTGGTGCACTGTAGGCGTTATTCAAGGTTCTTTACAGCGTGCCCTCGGGCACCCTAGCTGCAACCCCTTTCCTTCCTTTTACAGTACCTCCTTTCATATTCTCTTCCAGTGCAACTGCTTTGAGGTTTTCCTCCTGTTACACCTCTCAAACATCTCTACTCTCAATTTCCGTTTCAGCGCTGAATGACCTCTTAGGTCCCAGTGCTTGGCATTTGGCCTAAATTCTACGTTCAATTCAATTCATAAGTAAATGCGTTTGTATATACATGTAAGCAAATGCGTACAATCTACATTTGCACACGCGCCTTCATATAGGCATCAACAAATGTGCAAACATGTTACACATGTATACACATTTGTGTATAAACGTAAGTCAGTATATACTAACGTTATATGCAAAAGCACTTTTATATGTATATACACATACGGGAATGTATTTTCACATTACCTGTATATACGGGCTTGCATATACCCAGGCGTAAACGTAGAGAAACGTTAGATACGCATACGTGTCTGACTAAACACATGTGCAAATGCCCACTAAACGTCACATACATATGCCCTAAATATGCTCACGTAAGCAAATCCATTACAAAGTTACATTTGCACAAAGGGAAGTACATACTGTACATATGTGCATATGTATAAACAGAACATGTGCACAGGGGATAGTATTTACACATCTGTAAATGTATAGACTAGTTACGTGTACGTACATACATACATACATACATACATACATACATACATACATATATAATTTATATATATATATATATATATATATATATATATATATATATATATATATGCATATACGCAAACGCACTAACAGGTTACATCTACAACCCCGTTTGTACGTACACATATGCAAAATCTACAGACTCATTAAACGCGCACATGTATTCATGAATACGAGTCAGCAAACGTACAGACCAGTCACACATACGTAGTAGCACCTTGCATATGCACAGTTACACACACGTAGGCAACCGTGTGACATTTATGGGATTTAAACGCTACCCCCGGTTAAATCGTCTCCAGAGGCTCTTTATATAACTACGACGAAGTTGACCTGAAGGTGGTCACAATTTACGGGAGCCCCGTCTCGATGCTTCTTCTTCTTCTCTGCCTTGCTTGCAGGAATTCTCTCCCTTGTGCTTTTCGCCTCTTCTGAAACATCACCATCTTGGCTTTTCGGATTTCCCCTTACCCCGAATATCAACCCCCTTTTTCTCTCTCTCTCTCTCTCTCTCTGCTTTCCCCTCATGATCCCTCTCCCCTCTTACTCACTCCCTCCCTCTCTCTCTCTCTCTCTCTCCCTACAGACGCGAGCGGACAAGTGGCGGTAGCGGTAGGGTAGTAGACCCTTCAACTGATCGTCGTCGCGGGTGACACTAATGACGGGAGCTTCTCTCTCTTCGTTCACTCCCCAGCGTCTATCGTTCAACCCCTTCTCTATCTGGCGGTCTAAATTCTATTATCCAAGGAGTCAGCTTCGTATTTTCATACCCCAAAGTCTTCTGAGCGCCTTACTTTCCCCGAGAGAAGAGCCTCGAAGGGAAGGAGTTCTTCCCCGCGCTGCGTTGTTGACGAAGCTTCGCGCCAAAAGCGCGCGTCCGATTCCTGGCGGGAAAGGACGCAGGGGAGGAGAGCGACCCCGCCTAATTAAGGTGTGGAGCGCTCGACATATCCTCTTCACCTCGAGTCACCGGCAGTCTCACAAAAAGATTACACTAAAGACGAGCCCACATTCAAATTATTTTTATACACCGATTTTCCCGAGTTTTTGAGAGGATGTCAGGCGGAGGGGATGCGCGCCGACCCGGCCCAGACGTTTTCGCCGGCCTCCCACATCCTTTCGTACTAATTGGGAGACGACTTCGGGATTTTTTGCGTGCCATTTCGACTCCTTAATGAAATCCTCGGACGCACAATAGACGCGATTCATTAAGCCTCCCGCCGGGTAGGTAGAGCTCATTTCGAGGGAGAACGGCTGAGCAACGCTCCAAAATAAAGGGCCGGGTCGAGAGCGAACGGCGGCGGAAAGAAGCGAAGCATTGTGGCGCGGCCTGAACTTTCGAGAAGAGGCTCCGGCGGGAGAGAGAGAGAGAGAGAGAGAGAGAGAGAGAGAGAGAGAGAGAGAGAGAGAGTTCCCTCAACAAAATTTCTGAGTAAAATGTTCAGCACTTCTCAGGTTAGTTAATGCGGTAATGCGGCGCCCTTAGCTCGGGGGTACCACGTGACTCTTTTGGGGACGAGCGAGGCAGGCCCTTGGAGCGAAGAGCTTTGATAGTGCCTAAGTCCTTTAGGGCCTTCTCGGGTCCTTCATCTAGTGGTCATTAATATATCGTTAATGCAAGGTCTTTTTTTTTTTCCTCTCTCTCTCTCTCTCTCTCTCTCCACTGCTGGCTCCCCGTTCAAGGAATGATAATGCGTATTTTTTACGTTTTGGTGACGTCACTTGATTTAACATTTGTGTCTCTGTCTGTCTGTCTCTCTTACAGACTCTATGCCAGTCTCTGTCTCTCTCTCTCTCTCTCTCTCTCTCTCTCTCTCTCTCTCTCTCTCTCTCTCTCTTACAGACTATGTCAACAGGAATAAACGTCTCTCTCTCTCTCTCTCTCTCTCTCTCTCACAAAAATACCATGTCGGTGGTGATAACAGATATCTCCTCTCTCTCTCTCTAAAATACCATGTCGATGGCGATAACAGATTCTCTCTCTCTCTCTCTCTCTCTCTCAAAAATACAATGTCGGTGGTGATAACAGATATCTATCTCTATCTCTCTCTCTCTCTCAAAAATACAATGTCGGTGGTGATAACAGATATCTATCTCTATCTCTATCTCTCTCTCTCTCTCTCTCTCTCAAAAATACCATGTTGATGGTGATAACAGATTCTCTCTCTCTCTCTCTCTCTCTCTCTCTCTCTCTCTCTCTCTCTCTCTCTCTCTCTCTTCCTTATCTCAAAAAACTGACTAAAATTTTCCCCTTAATTATGACAATTAATTAACAGGAAGGAAGTAACGCATCTGCCCCCGTTACTAAGTAGGCCTAAAAGAGCTGAGAGTAATATAACTCATATGCCAAGTAAGCCTAAAAGCGCCGCCAAGTAATGGAGCTGCCCAATTACTCAGTAGGCCTAAGAACAGCTGAAGGAATGAGCGTATAATCCTGAATAAATGGGTCTGTTGCAAAGGAATTATGTGCAATAGGCTTGCAAGCTTAATATGAAATTAATGATGGTGAACTTGCACCAGACTTTATGTGTCATTTTAAGTATTATTATTATTATTATTATTATTATTATTATTATTATTATTATTATTATTATTATTATTATTATTATCATTCAGAAGATGAACATTTCATTTGGAACAAGCCCACCACAGGGCCACTGACGTGAAATTCGAAATTCAAAGTACCATGAAATTAAAACCAAAGTATATTTTCTTCCAAAGAAATAAAATGTTGAAGTTATTTGAATTTCGATGCATAAGAGTCCGAGACGGGCTAACAAAGCCTTCCAGTCTGGCTGAAAGATGACAGAAAACGGGGTTGATCTTGGGGTAAGGAAATTGTGGATTCGAGAGTTGATAAAGAAGTGAATTCTCTTTCTTTCTCTCTCTCTCTCTCTCTCTCTCTCTCTCTTGGTAAATACTTTTCACGTCTAATTATCAATCACCTCGTAGCCTACTGTAGTTCTACATCAGAACAAAAAATGGGCTGACTTATTAAGCGAAATTCCTTTGGCGTTGCAACTGCAGGGTTCTTGATGCCGGAACGATAAAATTTAAAAAGTTCCTAATTAGGGACGCGTATAACTCATCTTGGGTGGAAGGAGGCGTGGATGTCGCAACCCCATCCCTTGCAAAAAAAAAAAAAAAAAAATCATTGCGACAAAATCAAGGTACAGGCTCTCTCTCTCTCTCTCTCTCTCTCTCTCTCTCTCTCTCTCTCTCTCTCTCTCTCTCTCTCTCTCTCTCTCTTTATATATATATAATTTTTATCATATATATATATATATACATAGATAGAGAGAGAGAGAGAGAATATATATATATATATATATATATATATATATATATATATATATATATATATATATATATATATATATATATATATATATATATATATATATATATATATAGAGAGAGAGAGAGAGAGAGAGAGAAAGAAGAAGAGAGAGAGAGAGAGAGAGAGAGAGAATTTCTGCGTGAATGAGGAAAAACAGAGGAAATGAAGAAATTCCACAGCTTTGTAGTATGGGGGAAAAACCATACGCCGAACTGACCTACCTATCTAGAATTGCTAATAAGGCATCAGTAACTCATTCACAGCGCAAGAAACGGCCGAATATATTGGCAGCAACGACCAACAAGCAGAAATGACAAAAATAACTTTAATAACACAAATAATAACATACTTTACTGTGCACCCACAAATTTAATTTTTTCTGTGTGAAACTGACCTATCCCCCGCAAGTAAATAGTATATACAGTTTAGGCCAGAGGCCGAGCGCTGGAACCTATGAGGTCAGTCTGCGTTGAAACGGAAATTGAGCGTAGAAAGGTTTGAAAGGTGTAACAGGAGGAAAACCTCACAGCTGTACTGTGAATCAATTGTAGAAGAGGGTGGAAAGTAAGATGGAAGAAAGAGAATGTGAACGGAGGTACAGTAAAAGGAATGAAAGGGGGTTGCATCTAGGGGCCGAAGGGACGCTGCAAAGAACCTTAAGTAATGCCTACAGTGCACCGTATGTACAGATGCATATACCGTAAGTTCAGGGGCACTTAAAGTAATTCTTCTGCAGAGATATATCTGAAGAGATCCGTTTAACAAAGTACTTCTTTACGGAAAATTAAATCTGGAGAGGCAACTCTTACAAAGTACATAAAATTCCTCTGAAGAGGCCATTTTTCTTTAGTGTGTTTTTTCAGCAACGATGTACATGAAGAGGCATCTTTTACCTTAAAAGGTGCCATTTACGAAGCACTTCTTCAGTAGGTTCCCCCAAGGCCTTTTTTTTTTTTTTTTTTTGCAAAGTGCTTTTTCAGCAAAGATTTACTTGAAAAAGGAACCTTTTTAAAATGCACCGTTTATAATTTATTTCCTTAGCAGACTCCTATAGAGGTGTTTTTACCAAGCTTTTAGGCAAAGATTCACCCAAAGAAATCCCTTTTAGAATAGAACAGAATAGAATACAGAATTTAGGCCAAAGCCCAAGCGCTTTGACCTATGAGGTCATTCAGCACTGAAAGAGATGACAGTAAGATGGTTGGAAAGGTGTAACAAGAGGAAAACCTCGCTGTTGCGTTATGAAACAATTGTTAGGAGAGAGTGGGGTAGCAAGATGGAGGAAAGAGAATATGAACGGAGGTACAGTAAAAGGAACGAAAGAGGTTGCGGCTACGGGGCCGACGGGACGCTGCAAAGACCTTTAAGTATGCCTGCAGTGAACCACGTGAGGTGCACTGACTGGCACTAACCCCCTACGGGAGAAATCCCTTTTATAAGTACTTATTAAGCAAAGATTTTCCTGAACAGGCACATTTTACAACATCTTTCTTCAACAGATTCCTCTAAAGAAGGTTTTATTTTATAAAAGGACTTTTCCTAAAATGATTCATATAAAAAAATACCTTTTACAAAGTAATTTTAAGCAAAGATTCATTTCAGGAGATCCCTTCTAGGAAGTACTTCTTCAGCAAGATTAATTTATCACCCATTTAAAAGGCGGAATTGAAGTCATTTCAAGCTAGATGGCCAATAAATTTTGGATAATTATCTGAATTATTTTTCCGTCCATTTATGAGGCAGAATTAAAGTCATCTCAAGCTATTTGGCTATTAAAATCGGGATAATTATCTGATTTATTTTTTCGTCTTCAAATAATTCGAGTTCTGTTTGGATTGTGTTCCTCTTGCAAGTTTCCATAATATATAAAGGGCTGAAAACCCACATTTCTTTTGGTTCCAAAAAACTTGAATGAAAAAAAAATACAGACTTTTCAACAGGACCAAAAAGTCAGTGGTATCATAATTAGTATCATAATGGCATAGTCAGTGTTATCATAACGAGTATCATAATGACATATCTCCTTAAGGCATTTCTGTAAAATGTGACCATAATTTTATTAAATTCTAAATACGGTATCGCAAGTATAATCTATCAAGACATGTCTCTACAGTCCTTTTCTAGTCCAGGTCCGAAATAAAACAAGACATGACCAAAACAGTTAACAATCAACATATTTTCTGTTCTATAGCTGGAGTGGACGGGTGACCACACCAAGAAATGCCAGAAGCTGTTGGCACAGAAGTAAGACCCAGAATGCTCGTGAGGTAGAATATGGGTCCACCAACCCAGTGAGGAGAATCCAGCCTTTGTTGATTTAAACCAAGACAGACGTGAGTGATAGATGAACCGTTAAAATTTACGCCTTCAAATTATAATTTAAGAAAGGAGGGGCCTCCACGAGGTAATGTTAACCCCAATAGAGTGGAACCATTCTTGACAATATTCCCTCGTGCGTTCGTGGAGGGTTTAGTAATGAAATATGGCGTGTCTATCCCGTAGACTTTATGAAAGTTTTTCACAAGAGCGCTTTTCAACTTTTAAATTTGTAACTGGAGATTTTGAACAGAATTTTGTTTAGTGAACATTCCATCTAAACAAATGAGTACAAAAGGGCTCTACCTCATACAATGGAATGCATATACCTCATAACGTCGACTTATATGCGAGATACTTGTATCAATTCTCTTCGACTGATTTCAGCTAAAGCCGACGGAAGTGGCAATCGACTGCCCTCATCTGACCTATAACCAGTAAAAGGAAGGGAAATAAGAGGTCAACATTTCACAGCGCTCCTAGGTCGATGGAAAAGACCAATGATCAGCATTAATTAAAAAGATAAACCAGGAAAAATTCCACAGCCTTGCGGTAGACAGAATGGAACTACAGTTATTATTGTATTTTGCACAAAGCAGAAACAATTTCACAGCCAGGACAGAATAATAGTATTCACAGAGTAATAGTTTTCAGTCATGAATGAAACAGTGAAACTTCAGCTTCGAAAAATCAGTACTTTTCAGACAAAGGCAACAGATATCAGTGCCAATGCAACTAAAAGCACGGCCAGGTTCCAGAATCTAGGAGTAGAAGAGGTGGAAAAGGCTCATAGGAAATGGGAACACAGAAGTTAGGAGAGATAATAAACGAAATTATATAAACAGATATAAGGAAGAGAGTTTCCATATTTATATCAGATATAAAATATGTATATTTTCACCAATACATTGACAAGTGACTTTGTATATTAGAACAAGATGAATATTTTGGGAAAACAATCAGTAACTACCAACTATAAAAATGTACAAGATTTCCCTTATAAAAGATACTGAAATATCTACGAATCATTTCATACAGCTGATTTTTCTTTGTCACAGACCTTGACAACAAATTGCTGCCAAAATCGTTTTAAAAAATCAAAGCTCTGATTTTTATCTAGCACTGGTGAAACTTTATACGTTTACATTTCCAAAGCATAAACTTAAGTCTACTCAGTCTAACTTGGACATATCATTGGCCTAAAATATTCAAGAAGTGTAACACATGTAGTGCACTATAGCCTAACATATGGATATTAGTCAAACATATCACGGACACATGACAGCCCCAAAGTTCAGTAGTGTTGTAGCTAACCTAACCTACCACAGAGGAACATGAACTACCTTGGCACATAAGCGTTGTAGTCCAACATGATTCTTGGCCACTGCTGACAATCAATCTACAGGGGAACTGTAGCCTCACCTGACAGAAGAGTTCCACAAAAACTACCCAGTCACTGAGGGTATCTTTTATCCAGTCACTGAGGGTATCTTTTGTTCAGTCACTGAGGGTATCTTTTATCTAGTCACTGAGGGTATCTTTTATCCAGCCACTGAGGGTATCTTTAAAAAATCTGTCATGATGCCACTGCCTGACCAATTACAGTTCTCTGTTCAAGAGTCTGACAGGTTACTGAGTACTGAGCCTAACATGTCACAGAAGCCTTCAGCTGAGGTACTGAATTGAACTGACTACAGAATTTAGGCTCCAGGCCAAGCACTGGGACCTATGAGGTCATTCAGCGCTGAAATGTAAATTGCCAGTAAAAGGTTTGAAAGGTGTAACAAGAGGAAAACTTTGCAGTTGCACTATGAATTAATTGTGAGGAGAGGGTGGAAAGTAAGATGAAGAGAGAGAATATGAACGGATGTACAGTAAAAGGAACAAAAGGGATTGCAGTTAGGGGCCGAAGGCACGCTGCAAAGAACCTTAAGTCATGCCTACCGTGCACCGCATGAGGTGACTGACGGCTCTACCACCCTACGGGGTTACACACAAAGAAGTAATCAAGGGAATAATTCGTTCCTAAAATATATCATGCAATATAGCCCCAGTACTGCTTTTCAATAGAGCCATGTGTGACTAATTTTCGTGTGATAAGTTTATTACCTTAAACATAATCGGCGTATCTACTCTTCTGACTAGGTGACAGTCATAACCCTTATTTAAAATGGCATAGTTAAATACGCCGGTTTTTAGCGACCAAAGGCGACCTTAGTAAAAAGCAAGGAAACTGACTGACTTCCTCTTTTAACTATCTTATTGGTCTATCAGAGAAATGTCAGTTTCTTGTTAAATCTCGCCAATTTTTCTTCCATTCCTCATTTTATTATTATTATTATTATTATTATTATTATTATTATTATTATTATTATTATTAATCCCTCCTGCGGTTTCAATATCCCTTAAAGCCGCAACAATAAAACTTAAGACTGTGTGCTGCTAATCAATGTAGCCTATTCTTACAGCCGTAACATCATCCTATTTTTCCGCCCCTTCCATTCGTCACCTGATACTTTACATATCCATCTAACACATTAGACATTTCCTTAATATATTCATCGATTTTCCTTCTTTTTCTCTTTCTTTTCGGACAAAGTCCCGAACGGGGAAGAAATCCCCTGACCACAAACGCCAGGCAGAGACAATAGCCAATATCGGCGTCTATCTCCCTGATTCGCATTTTGCGCGCCAATCTACAGGGGGAATTGCGTTTAAGACACCAATCAAAAAGAAAATGACACCATCGGCAACCAATCACGGGGCTCGTTACAAATATGCCCTTTCGGGCGGGAAATCGTGGAATACAAGGCACGACAACACACTGTTTCTTTGTCGTTTTGTTTGTGTTGCGGAGTTTGTGCGTTTGTTGCCTAGAGTATTTTTTGTTTGATATTTTAAATGGACGGAGACAGTCTAATGTTTTATACTTAAAAGTTAAGTATATTAATACATTGTATATTAATACATTTTTCTATCTGTCGTTCCATCTATGCTGGACTTCGTTTTGTACAAATTTCATATCTTTAACGATTCTTAACCCAAGTAACACCCGTCATTTGACCCAAGAGCGCTTTGGTTAGCTTTGATAATACAGATCAGAATTCTTTTCTTTTACTTAAGGTACGTCGTTATACAACGACCAATCACAGTCGACTTACCATCAATGCTCGAGCAAGTGAGGGGAGACTAGAACTCACTTGACCACTAGAAAGTTTCGTTCCAGCTATGATCAGACTGTGGATTGAACCAAATCAAGTTGCTGAGGTTCAAGTAATGGATTGGTTTTCACACAGATAACTTATTAATACATGTCCATGAAGCTTTGTTCCAGCTGCGACAGGCAATGGAATGCAAACCCTGAACAAATGGAAAGATTTTCTTCATCTTGATTTACAAGAGTCAGTTTGCTTGTTTACTCCACGGAATGGTAAAAAGAGAGAGAGAGAGAGAGAGAGAGAGAGAGAGAGAGAGAGAGAGAGAGAGAGAGAGAGAGGAAAATCACGAATTAAGGATTAAAACTAATACAAAACGATAAGAGAAATTAGTTTACAAAGATCAGTTACAAAGAAAGTACTCCAACATGACCTGGCCCCCGAGAGAGAGAGAGAGAGAGAGAGAGAGAGAGAGAGAGAGAGAGAGAGAGAGAGAGAGAGAGAGAGAGAGAGAGAGAGAATTGATTGAAAATGCAAATCGGAGCCTCGCTTCAAACCAAGTGGAACAATTGAAAATTATCCTCAATTGAAAACCATTTCGTCTGAGGCTTCCCGCGCTCTCGAATATTTCTCTCCCCTCCCCCCCTCCCCAAAAGGACCTACCCCACAACCCTACCACCCTAGCCGACGTACCCCTCCTTCCCCCTAACCACACCCCTCCCCAACACACACACATACACACACAAGCCACAACGGCCAACAACGTTTGCCAAACTTCCCGCTGATTATCGTCCTTTGTCAGATGGCATCGTCTCCATGTCCGCGTCTAAATCGCCCTCTAAATCGTTCGCTTTTCCCAGATGCTTTCGCTTTCGCTGAGAGAGAGAGAGAGAGAGAGAGAGAGAGAGAGAGAGAGAGAGAGAGAGAGAGAGAGAGTTATTTTCGCTCCGGATTCTTCGTGATACTCGCAATTTACATAGATCGAAAACGGGAAGTTTGGCGGCGCGAGAAAGCGATGGAGAGAGAGAGAGAGAGAGAGAGAGAGAGAGAGAGAGAGAGAGAGAGAGAGAAGAGTTTGCAATATGTTTGAAAATGGGTGTGGTTTGAATCTGGTCATTATGCAGATCGGGGAGAAAATGGGGTGGGGGGAAAAGATGGGTTGGTAAACTGACTTGGCGATGGGAAATGGCGTTTATAGCGGGCGCCCAGAATCCGGATGGATAAACGTGGATTGTATAGACCCAGAGATATTTATGTAAATATAGACAGATGGAAAATCGATTCTATATTTCGCTCTCTTTTTCTCGACGACCTTATTCATTGTGACGCTAATTTTTTTATATATATATTTGCCCAGTAATAGCGCAGGCCTGAAGACAAGAAGACTGGAAAACGAGATAGATTTACGTAAATATAGCTATATACATAATCGATCCTATATTTCGCTCTCTTTTTCTCGACGACCTTATTTATTGTGACGCCAATTCTTTTATATATATATTTGTCTGAAGACAACAAGAAAGGGACGTGAGAGAATTCCAAGGCTTGGTAGAAGTGGGAACGAAATGTCTATTCACTTTAGTTTTCTATTAGTTTTTTCTTGTTATAATCTCAGTATGGTTGCATTTCACATTTAAGCGAGCGCGCGCGCGCGTGTGTGTATGTCTCGACTACTTTGTGCAAGCAAACACAACCTCTTTTATTAAACATATCTTGACAATCATTACATATATATGCGTACTTAAGATGTTTGTTACCTCTTATACTAACATTAATATTATATATATATATATATATATATATATATATATATATATGTGTGTGTGTGTGTGTGTGTGTGTGTGTGTTTAATTCTTGGCTTTTTCCTCAGATTAGAGTCCAACAAGAGACAGAATTTCGCTGCTAACCCCATAAACTTCCTTACCCTCGGTGAAACCCAGCAAAGTCGACCACCTACCAGGTACTTAATACCCTACCTACGCTCAAGGTAGAACAAAGAGATTTAATGTTAACTAAAGCCCTCCATCCCCCTCGGAAATTGAACAAAGAAAGTTTCTTAACCGCTGGACCACGACTACACACACACACACACACACTATCATTCTAATTGCATATCGGTGTTTTGAATCTCTTTGTAGCTTTTCTAAACTGGTGAAATTTATAATGATTAGAAAAAGTAGTTCTTGAGTTTGGCTCTGTTGAATTAATAACCAACAAATTACAATTACTGAGGGAAAGTTTAGCCGTTGTCAACCTAATTTTCAAAACTTCCTTCTTCTCCCAGGCAAGCTCGTAACGCCAGAGTCAGTGCAACTTCACGCTTGTATTCTGCAGAGATTAGCAACACCAGAGTTTCTCAGTCTGGTTCCATGTCTGTTTCCATCGACTATCAAGCCACGGAATTCTCTTACTACTTCCGTTCTCCCTGAATGCTGTAATGCTCTGCAATGCATGCGATTATTTCCACAAATTGCAATAAATACTCCCCATTCCAATCATTTTCTTTTAACAGTAAATAGGAGCATGGAAATGCCCTGCCATCGGCCTCTTTCTAGAAAATAACTTCGCTTGAAGGCGAAATACTTATTCACCAAAATTAGAAAAATAAAAAAATTACAAAAAACTTGAAAATTAATACCGATACGAGCTCCTGTATATACAGAGAAGGTTTAAGAGTACCGAATCTTGGAAGAAACGAATAGGCACGAATAGGAAAGGGCTCCAGGTAAAGAAAAGGCCTGTGGAACACGTGGGAATGTTTGAAGCCACGGAGGAAAACTGAAACAGTTGAGATACTAAGTACTTTCGTCTTATCACCAAGGTCACAGCAACTAAAGATATACAGAGACAAGGGTATATAATATGGTGGGTAGAAGTGCTAAGGAAATACAAAAAGGTTGGAGGTCACAGAACAGTCAACGGATTAACATCGAAATCTACCTATTGGTAATCCTCTTTAATCTGTATTTCAAATCCTTCTAGAACATATGTTTCTTTACAGGGTCAAAAGAAAACAATCCTTGGCTTAAATTTAGCTTGTTCTCCCAGGTCAACTGAATCATAACGGATTCCAACGAGTTCCTGGAATTAGTTTTATTACTTCATAATATTACATTGCTTTGTGTCCAATTTATTCTGTGGGATCTTTTCACTTACACGCAAAAATAGGGCATTATTAGTCTGACCTGTTCTTACTGAACATTTGTTGTTTTAATCTGGTATTTAATTCTTTACTAGTCTGACCTAAGTAGCAATCCATAAAATAACTTTGCAGACAATATTGCTATCTTTTTTGGGGGCTATTTTTTATAAGCATGTTTTTGATATTAGTATGTGTGAAGGATATATTTTTATCAACCATTTTAAAAAAGGTTTTACAGCTTCAAATCCCATAAAATGTGGCAAACAAAGGGTGTTTGATGACACTTCTTTTTTTTCTTTCCGATTTTTCATGGGTCTTTATATAGCTTTATTGTAACAAATATCCATAAATGTGGGTTGGATAGCATAGATCTCTTCCTATTTTTCTGATGTTTTTGAATTCTTGATCTAAAAACTCAGGACTGACTAATCGCAAGACTCAATGAAACACTGATGTAAAAACTAAAATTTTGTTATTTATTTGATGCCCTGAATAATAGTGAACTTATGTCAAATTATCTGTGTTTTTCATATAAATACTAAATTTACAATTAAAAGGTTCCCTTATAATATAAGTTTCCACAAAAGGTAAACATTCCAAAAAAGGTAAATTTAACAGATGGGACTGGATCAACTAGTTGAGCCAATATGTTATTTTGAAGGAAAATGGAAAATCTTGGGGATGTAAAGGCGTTCAAAAAATTTCACATATAAATTTGAAAGAAAGGTGAAAGTGGGTTTCCCACTGTCATACCAAATTTTTTTTTTTTTTAATTCCCTGCTGAAAATAAATTTACCATCACATATGCATTTTCTTATTAATTCTACGACCTGGCTAATTGTTAATGGCAAATAAAGTTTACCCACCATATATATAGGCCCCTGTCTCTAAACATCTTTAGTTGCTGTGACCATGTCTTGGCAATAAGACGAAAGTACTTAGCGTCTCAATTGTTCCACTTTCCTTCGTGGCTGTAACTTTGTTCGTATAATCATCATCATGCTTTTACCTTTTCGTGATTTAAAATCAAACTTATATAAATAAATATATATATACAGGTCGAACCCAGGTCTTTCAACTGAAATGCAAATGCGCTACCAACTGACCCACACAGGTCAGTTGATAGCGCCAATGCCTTTCAATTGAAAGACCTGGGTTCGATCCGGATGTGAGTCAGAAATTTATTTCTGTTACACACGTGATTGGGTGTTGATTACATCAGGTGTATATATATATATATGTGTGTGTGTGTGTGTACATATATCAGGATTGCAAGGAACAGAAACATTAAAGCACCGACTCTAAGGAGAAAAGGAACAGAGTAAAAAAAAAAAAAACTAACAGAGCGCATAACAAGCACTGGAATAAAACTACTAGAAAACTTAACACTTCAGTCCTACTCAATCTCACCCCCTCCTTCCCTCCCACACCCTACCCCCCTCCCACCATTATATTTTGCAATACACTCGAGGCGGTCCTCCAAAACTTACGCCACTTGAGAGTAAGTCGCCGGCGGTACTTGACGTCCTTAAGGAGTGGCGTTTTGAGTTCGGAAATGTCACTGGGAAAATACTGACGAAATCTAACAGTTTGGAATATTTGGTATGTCCGAGTCCAGACTTCCACAACAGGCATCGTGTCCTTAATACCTGACCTGACTTGCTGCCATTGGGCAAACATCGTGCTGGCATAAAGCCCCGGGGTAATCTAATCCACATCTAAATTAAAAAGCATCAAAAATAAAGATCAATAGCTATCTATCTACCTAAATGTATTTATACATACATATATACATACATATATATATGTATATAATATATATACACATATATATGTATATATACATACATACAACATACATACATATATATATATATATGTATGTATACCGGTATATACATAAGGTATACATATAGATATATGACTAAATATGGAATAAATCTATGTGAGTTTACTGGTTCTAGAAACGCCGATAGACGAGTTCCCAAAAGTGGGTTGAAGGACGAGGTTCAAAAAGTCGGTATTTCTGCAGAATGCGTGAGCTCTACAGTTTAGAACTGCACTGTTCTTTATACAACATTAAGAAACTATAACAACGTTGGAGTAGGAACTTCAAGAACCAAAATTGCAGAGCTCTAAAATTCAAAGCTTGAGGACTCTAAAATCCTAAATTTGACTCTAACAGCCAATTTTTGGGTGGTGAAGCGCCAAAACTGGGTACTTTTCAACTGCAAAAATTTTGAGGGCCGAATAGGCAAAATTACCTGTACTAATCAGGCAAAATTGTAAGATTACAATGATCCTAAATAAAACCTGAGGTTCTGAATTAAATCTGAGAGTATTGAACCGAAAACTGTAAGAAATGAGAGCCAAATTTGTGAAACTTCGCCAGCCAAAATCTAGGGGTTCAAATAAAAAAAAAAAAAAAAACTAAGAAATTCAAAGAACCTTCACTATGAGGTTCTCAAAGCTAAAACTGAAGAACTGCAGGAACCGTAAATGTTGGGCTTTGTGAACCAAAATTGAGGGACTCTGCGGAATAGAACTGTAAGGTTCTAAACTCGAAATTACTGAACTGCTGATCGAAATTATTTGGTTTTCAAACCGTAATTTCCAAAACATCCAAAAAAAATTAAAAAATCCCACAAGTGTGAGGATTCTGAAACCTATACAGAAGAACCTAAGAAACCCAAAAAAAAACCAAAACTATATCATTATTATTTATTATTTCAGTAGATGAAACCTATTCACATGGAACAAGCACACCACAGGGGCCACTGACTTGAAATTCAAGCTTCCAAAGAATAATGTTGGTTTCAACCTCCCACCGCAGCAGACCCCACACTGCAGCAGTAACTGATCATGATACAGAGCCAGTGATTCTTCATCGCCCTGGGGGAGACGCGAACCCGCCACATCTGAATGGCATGCCACGGCACTAACCACTAAACCAGCGGGCCAGCTTAAATGCCCAAAACCAATAAAAAACAAGTAAAAATTGCGCCGAAGTTTCTTCGACGCAGGCGTTTTCTGAACAGCAGGTACAGCGTATAATCAAGGCCACCGAAAATACATCTATCTTTCGGCGGTCTCGGTATAATGCTGTATGAGCCGCGGCCAATCAAACTTCAACCACGCCCCGGTGGTGGCATGTCCTATATCGTTGCCAAAAGCACCATTATGGCTAACTTTAACCTTAAAAAAAATAAAACTACTGAGGCTAGAGGGCTGCAATTTGGTATGTTTGAGGAATGGAGGGTGGATGATCAACATACCAATTTGCAGCCCTCTAGCCTCAAAAGTTTTCAAGATCTGAGGGCGGACAGAACAAAGTGCGGACAGAATAAAGTGCGGACGGACAGACAAACCCGGCTCAATAGTTTTCTTTTACAGAAAACTAGAAGTGTAAAACAGGCAAAAAATTCTGACAAAGTTCATAAATTCATTGAAATTATATCAAGTAGGTCTGCCCCAACCTTTTCTCCGCGTTGTAATTTATTATCTCTCTGTCCCTCCTGAACTACCTCTACTCTTTTTGCTTATTCGGTTATCTTTTGCATCTACTTTTATTTTTTTTTCTTATTCCTCATATTTTATATTTGTAAACGCCGGACTGACCTGACTTGGCCTAACCTTAACACTGGCTGCTTAAGCACATGTATACGCAGCTGACTGGTGCCCAATTATCCTTAATAGACATTGGATAATCTTAGACATCCTTTGTTTAACTGCAGCCACTAGCGGATACAGAGAAATTTCATGTGGGCACCAATTTTCATGTTATACATATACATATATACATGCATATTTCTTTAATAATAAAAAAAAATTTCCCATTTTTATATTTATTTGTTATTATCTAAAACTTCAATATTATTATTTTACCACCAGGTGCGCCGCCCCCCCCCCTGGATCCGCTAGTGACAGTACCTGTTACGAGTTTATTTCTAGGCCTGACCTGATTACGTCAAGAGAATGACAACAGGGAATGCTGCAAACAGTGCGCCTTTGAAAAGCGCACTGTGATTGACTGATTGATTATAGAATTTAGGCCAAAGGCCAAGCACTGGGACCTATGAGGTCATAATTCAGCGGTGAAACGGAAACTGACACAAAAAGGTTTTAAAGGTGTAACAGGAGGAAAACCTCAAAGCAGTTGCACTATGAAACAATTGTTAGGAGAGGGTTGAAGAAAGTAAGTTGGAAGACAGAGAATATGAAAGGAGGTACAGTAAAAGGAACGAAAGCTGTTGCAGATAGGGGCCTAAGGAAGGAACGCTGCAAAGAACCTCAAGTAATGCCTACAGTGCACCTCTGACGGCACTACCCCCCTACGGGTGAGGGTTCCTTTGTGTATATGAGATCTACGTGTTAACATTCAATTTTCATCAAGTAACAAGATCCATAAAAACCTAGAAAGTTGATTCGCCTAATTTGCTGTAACACTTTGGACCCGTTCTGTTCATCAGCAATTCTCTCATTTTGACCTCAGCAGTGGGTGGCATCGAAGATGGAAAAGGCATGAGCCTAGCAACCCCATCCCAGATTTGCTGAGGAAATACTTATATTATTCTAGAACGTCTGAAATATATATATATATATATATAATATATATATATATATATATATATATATATATATATATATATATATATATATATATTTTTTTTTTTTTTCTTCTAGAAAGTCTAAGTTTAAAGTTTTCCTCTCCGATTCTCAGTACATGACCAAACCATCTGATACATTTCCATCCCATGCTATATACAGACTAGGTATACACATATAATTACATTACATATAAATAAATAATTACGAAAATAATAAAAAATATATATATTACCCAAAGTAAATAGTTATAAAAACCTATTCAAATAACCTCTCCAGGTTATTTTTGTCCTCGCTCGCACACCAAAAAAGAATAACATTTCTTTGTATCGAGAAAGGAAAAAAAAAAATAGCCTCCACACAGTTTTGAATCGTATTAAACCTCCCTCTTCCAGTGTCTCTTTTTCAATGCATAAAAGATTAGAGAAAGAAATGCGGGTAAAATGAGAGGAAAAAGTGTGAAAAAGAGGTGCGGTGTGCAGGGGGAGAGGGGGAGGGGGAAAAGGGGGCTTTTGAATGGAGAGAGAGAGAGAGAGAGAGAGAGAGAGAGAGAGGAAGTGGAAGGGATGAGGGGAGGGGGCACAAGAAGTCGGTCTATTGCTAGTGGTCGGAGCAACATTGGTCTAAACATGATAAAGAGGTTCATTAGTAGACCGTTTAATTACACGGTGGCTCTCTCACTCTCTCTATCTGTCTCCTCTCACTCGCTCTCTCCATCTTTCTCCCACCCTCTCTCTCTCTCTCTCTCTCTCTCTCTTCTCCCTCCCTACACAACCTTAGCACGACGGGCGTGAGTGCGTTTAAACACCGGCCGAGCGCCTGATAAAGAAATCATTCCGCTCAGCCGCCATAATGAGTTTGAAAATCACAAGGCTACGCGGGGAGGGGGAAGGGAGGGGGGGTGTGGAAAGTCTGCTTGTAATAAACAGCTCTCGTTAGCTGCCATTCACAATTTTCCGTCCAAAGACGCACAATTACTCCCCGCTACCGCTGCTCCGACCTTCCAATTACGGCGTGATCAACTTCGTATATCCTACGCTATAAAATTCGAGTTTGGGCGGCATATTGAATGAAAACATCGCGAGGTTCTGGGTGGGGGGGCCCCTCGGAGGTAGGGGATGACACCCATATGGCAACACTGCCGCTAGTTAGCAGCTGGCCAATCAGAGGGCGTTATCGATTCGGCCGGAGCCAATCGGAAGGCGTTTCGCCCACCTTTCACCGCCTGGGGGCGTTGCCCGCTGCGGCTCGCTCCTTCGGATTTGGACGTTTTTCGTCTTGTGAGCGATGATGTTTGTCTGCTGTCTACCCGCGTCTTCTCGGCAAATACTTATTACGGAAAACAATATAAAATTCGGCGTAATTCTACACCGTATTCATTACAAAAACGTGCACGCGCCGGAAATGCCGCCTCGGAATGACGGCAAACCGGGAGACGAAGCGGCAAGAAACGCGAGCGAAGGCCAGCGGGAAAGCGCTCCCCTCGGTGATATCGGTTATCCGCGGGGAGGGAGGAGGCACTTGCCTAATGGCATCATTTTCTGCGCCAATTTGCTCACAATTTGAATAGAAATTAAGTGTTTACGCACCCGCATCCGAATCTTCGGGGGCTCTTACGTCACCACTTTGCCGCGACCAATCAGAACCCCGGTAGATGCGCGGCGGACCAATCAGCGGCCGTCGCTTCCTGAAAAGGCAAGATTCGCGGTAATATACATTGAATTGTTGGTGTTATCGCCGACATTTGACGTGGAGATTGATATTGCTCTGTCGTAAACAACGAGGGCGCCCCGGCAAGACATTCCGACGACACACCTCCTGCGACGGGTGAAGGAAGGAAGCGAGGAGATAAGGGCGGCAGTTCTCCTGGCCGCAGTCTCCCGAAGGTTGACGAAGGGCGCTGCTTCACACGCCGAAGGTCAGGAAATGAAGTGGCTGTGGTCGTCGGGTGTTGCCGAGTGTAATTAGGTGTCCGTTCAACCCGAGTGTAATTTCATTTCGGTGTAATTAAGTGGGCGGGATCCCTCCATCGTGGATAATCATTACCATGTTTGAAAAGACTTCAATGTTGACATTTGATTAATAAAATAGTGTAAAAATGTAAGTGGATTACCAAATATTTTCCGAAAATGGAAAACTTCAATTTCTGTGCGCTTCAATGACAATGACCATGAGTTTTGTAACGCCAGAGAGGATTAAGTTAGGAGATTTTTTCACGAACAAAAACTAGCATTAGTTTAACAGGAAGCTGTATACAGAAAGGAGATAAATATTAATAAAATTATTCATTTTAATGAATAAAATTTCTTGACTAAACTGAAAATTTACACAAAAATATATGACTCAAAAACCAGTTAAAATAATCAAGGAGTTAGGAATCAAAGACTCGAAAAGTCAAGGACTCGGAAAACAGGACGTCGAAAATCGCAGTGGATACCAAGGACTCGAGAAACCGGGTGAAAATAACCGCTGTCGGGAATCAAGGACTCGGAAATCCATGAATCGAGTACCTAGAAATCAAGGATCGTAAAACCAAGGATTCGCAAAAAAAAAAAAAAAAAAAAAAAAAAAAAAAATGACAGCTATAAATCAGCGATTATAAACCCAATAATTTGCACAGTTTTGAATAACAAAAACAATGACTCCCAAACTATTCCTGTGACATCAAGGTTTGAAGTCCAAGAGTCGCCAGAAAATAAAACAAATAAAAAATAAAACAAAGACTGACACAAAGGACCCCGACCGGAAATACCTCCCACCAACCGCTCCCCCTCCCCCCCTCCCCACAACCCCAAAGTTCCGCCCCAAAACCACGATGAGCGGAAACAAATCCTTCCTCATCAGGGACCTCTTGGGCGACGTCCTTGGGGGTCCTGCAGGAGCCAGGCTGGCCCAGCTGGCCCAGGAGAGATGCAGCAAGATGTCCCCTTCTTCACCCACCCTCCTGACGAAGGACGCCGAAGGGAACATCCAGAAAGAGCCTCCTCCCGCGGGAAGAATGACTTCGCCGGCGCCGTCGGCGTCTTCCTCGCCTTCGGGATTCCTCGGAGACGAGAAGGAGGAGGAGAGGAGAAGACACGGACAGGAGGAAGGTGAGAAGTCATGCCTCAATTTTTTTTCTAGTAACTATTCCATTAAGATTTGTTATTATTATTATTATTATTATTATTATTATTATTATTTTGCTGTTGTTGTTGTTATATCATATCGTCAACACCTATTGTTGTTATTGTTACTGCTGTATTTTTAATGCTTCTGTTGTACTTATTATTCTTGATGCAACTGTTTGCATAATAATTTTTAATAACACCGCAAATGTCATGTCAATGAATACGCCTGAATTTGTCGCTGACTGAGATTAACTAATGCAAATACAGATTAAAAGAATCATTATGTGTCATTTAAGTATACATAAAGATTTAAAAGCAAAACAGTAATAATAAATAAGGCGGCGAAAGAACATTAATATTTCTTGCAACCAACACGGACATTTCTTATATTCAAATTTACATGATTTCTTTATATTAACGATCATGTACAAATATTTGTGTGTGTGTGTGTGTGTGTGAGTGTGTGTGAACGAGCGCGCGTACGCACGCACATATAATTTTGTTCATCACAAAGAAAAAACAATTTATCGTTATTTCGCCTGAAAATTTGTCATGGGAAAAACGATAATTTGACCGACCATATCTTTCGCAAATTGAAGAGAATAATTAGTAATTATTAATTACACTCTTGTTTTTAGAAATATCAATGTGGAAATATCAACAAATAATGCAAAGTCAATTTAACAATAGGCCTAACAATATCGAATAATTATGATCTAAATAGTTTCGTCAGTGACTAGTTGAGATAGTCGCTGGTGTTTTACGAAATTAAATTAAATGTTAAATATTTTTATACATCATAATCGGTAGTAGTAGTAGTAGTAGTAGTAGTAGTAGTAGTAGTAGTAGTAGTAGTAGTAGTATTTAAATTTACACATTCATATGGTACCAACCAAATACGTCATTCCACGGATTAGAACATCATCGATATACTCCAACCCACACAGTGAAATTGATTGAGCGTTATCATCCTTGATAAAATTCTAGATTTATTGGTTTATATGCTAATTCATTTTCGTAAAGTAATATATTTTTGTTCATTATTGTACAATTTTGACGGATGATTTATGAAAACACACATATGCACATGTAAATACATATTTACACATATATGGTATATATATACATACATATCGTACACACACACACACACACACACACACACACACATATATATATATATATATATATATATATATATATATATATATATATATATATATATATATATATATATATATATATATATATATAATATAAATGAAACAAAAGACGCCAAAGCTGTCGAGTTGAACGTAGAAGTGGTGAAAGGATGAGTCACTGTTTTCAGGTGGTACGGTCATGTGGAAAAAATGTAAAAAATCAGAACTGTAAGGCAGAAGGAGAGAAAGATTAAGCAGCAGCTGCGTAAAAGTTGGTAAAAAGGTACTGAAAAGGAATGCCTTGATATCCAGGAAGCTCATGAGTGCATGCAGAATAGGGGTGAATGGTGTAGAATAGGATATAGAATTTAGGCCAAAGGCCAGGCGCTGGGACCTATGAGGTCATTCAGCGCTGAAAGGGAAACTGACGGTAAGAAGGTTTGAAAAGTGTAACAAGAGGAAAACCTCCCAGTTCCACTTTGAAACAAATGTTAGAGAGGGTGGAAAGTCAGGTGGAAGGAAGAGAACATGAACGGACGTACAGTAAAAGGAAAGAAAGAAGTTGTATCTAGGGGCCGAAGGGCTGCTGCAAAGACTCTTAAGTAATGCCTACTGTGTGTGAATGGTGTAGTGTGTGTGAGGGGAGATAGATGTACTGCTGATGAGTTAATGTTGCGGAAGACTTGTTGCACAGGGACTGTTTTTTTTTTTCTGGGGCCAACCGCCCCTCACACAGCGAGTGACCAGAGTTCAATCCCACAAAGGGGAAATGAATTAACTGTTGCGACTTTGTTAATCTAATGAATTAATTATATACCTGGTGGTTAGTCGACTGAGGTGTATCGCAACCGGAATCTAAAATGGCATGTGGCAATCTAGGTTAGCTGGTCCGAGTCCACAGGTCCACACCAGGTCTATCATTCAACTTAACATCTTATTACACTTACTGGCAGTCATTAGGCAAGAGGCGTAGCGTACTGGCATAAGGCCAGCTCAATCTAAACGAACCTAATACAAAAAGAATGATTGAAAATCGGAAATTTCAAAATATGCATAGAAACACACACACACACACACACACACACACATATATACATATATATATATATATATATATATATATATATATATATATATATATATATATATATATATATATATATATGTATGTATATATATACATACATATATAAATATATATATATATATATATATATATATATATATATATATATATATATATATATATATATTAATCTGACTGACACTTGATTTATATATCACATTTTACCAGAGAGAAATTAAAAATTTGGTGTAAATCGTGACCGGTTTCGTCTTCATAACCAGGACATCTTTCAGAGGACTGATACGGAGCGGTGGAAATTTAAAACATATTCTAGTTGGACAGT
>NC_089785.1:19267706-19272706 GCF_040412425.1 Macrobrachium rosenbergii | reverse complement strand
TGAAAGAAAATCCAAATAACTGTAGAGAGAGAAATGTATCGAAAGAAACCAATGGCAAGAGAGAGAGAGAGAGAGAGAGAGAGAGAGAGAGAGAGAGAGAGAGAGAGAGAGAGAGAGAGAGAGAGATCATCTAAGAAACTTACTGATCAACAGAAAAAAAGAAAATCTAAATAACTGTAGCGAAAGAAACCAATAACAAGTAAATGAGAGAGAGAGAGAGAGAGAGAGAGAGAGAGAATCTACGAAACCACTGATCAATACAAAAAAGAAAATCTAAATAACTGTAGCGAAAGAAACCAATAACGAGTAAATGGCAAAAGAGAGAGTAAAGAGAGAGAGAGAGAGAGAGAGAGAGAGAGAGAGAGAGAGAGAGAGAGAGAGAAATGAACCAATAAACAGGGGAATTAAAGGAAACAGCTATAATTGCAGTAAAACCACCATTTCCGCCCCTAACGAGTCCCGTCACTCGCCGTTTCCTATCTGGCCTTCCCGTTATCACCAGCGTCATCATCACCTTTTATCACCCATTTCTTGTTCTTCCACTCATTATTCTTTTTCTTTTTTAAACCCAGTCCGCTGATTTATCAGTGAGGGACGGTCGCCCTTTTCCTCTTTATTTGACGCCGAATGAGAGTGTTATTTATGCTAATATAAATGAGGTCTTTGGTGTTGTGAATGCATTGGCCTCCGTTGATTTTATTTATTATTCATATTTCATCAAAATGATCTTTATTGATATATTTCTTTTTGTCTCTTTTATTAAGTAATAACTTGACTTTTATCAATATTCTTCAAGAATTAAAATATCTATATATTTTATATATATAATATATATAAATGTATATATACATCATTATATATATATATATATATATATATATATATTATATTATATATATATATATATATATATGGTAACAAATCTGCACTGTTGATCTCAAATATGAAACACTTGCCCGACAGTTTGTTTTTCAAACCCACAATGGTACTTAAGCACTTAGGACATACATGCATACATTTACCTACACTCATACATACATACATATATATTATATATATATACATACATACATGCACAGACTTTTCCGTCTTTTCAAAGAAGCCTATATGCCAGGAACATCAGAGGCAGAAGCTGAATTCCGGAGCTTGGCAGTGGAAGCAAAGAAAGTCAATGAACCATACGACCTGAGTTACTTGGACTTCTGCAAAGTAAACGAAAGGAAGGAGCGGCCTGGCGGGAATGACGATGCCTGCTGACTGGGGGAAAAAGGCACCCCTTGAGCTCAAGGGAGCAGTGACCGAAACGGTACCTGTAGAAAACGAGCCAAAAAAGGGTAAATTGAAATATGTCACTTCAACATAACGCAACACGTGGGCATAATGGAAAATCAAAGTTTTAATATCCAACATGAAGAACAGAACATACAGCAACGAAACAGGACATCAAATTTCCTACACAAACTTTGCCATTGTACTGAATTGAATTGAATATAGAATTTAGGCCAAAGGCCAAGCACAGGGGCCTATGAGGTCACTCAGCGCTGAAACGGAAATTGACAGTAAAAGGTTTGAAAGGTGTAACAGGAGGAAAACCTCGCAGTTGCATTATGCATCAGTTGTTAAGGAGAGTGTGGAAAGTAAGATGGAATTAAGAGAATATGAAAGGAGGTACATTTAAAGCAACGAAAGGGGTTGCAGCTATGGGCCGAAGGCACGCCGCAAAGATCATTAAGTAATGCCTACAGTGTACCACATGAGGTGCACTGACGGCACTAACCCCCTACGGGGACAAACGTTGCTATTTGATCTATACGATGTCTACTAAATGAGTTTGACGATATATATATATATATATATATATATATATATATATATATATATATATATATATATATATATATATATATATATATATATAAAATATTCCTTTTATAAATTTTTATGAAGTTCACATTCTCAATGGAAACAGTTTTAAACGAAAACCGAAAAAACTTGCATTTTGGTAATAATGTTTTCTTTTTACATTATTCACGACCTCTTCGAATTCTCTTTTATACACGGGTTGATGCTTTAGTCTGCAAAGCATGCGTACGAAGTGCACCCAAATGGACTTCTTTGGGTCCTTAAAACAGAGGAAGGCAGAACTTCATTCCCAGAGACAAAAGAAATTTTTCTCTGCTGCTGAGTGCACACAGATCAATTGTGTGAGCACTTATCCACGTCGTTTTGGTTAAGATAATATAATCCTCCCCAGTCTACAAAATTCCTTCCTTGAACACTTATTACTCGTTCGTTATACTTTAGATGGTAGTTGTGGAATGGAATGAAATAGAGAATTTAGGCCAAAGGTCTAGTGCTGGAACCTTTCAGGTCATTCAGTGCTGAAAGGGAAACAGAGTAGAATGGTCTGAAAGGTGTAACAGGAGGAAAACCTCGCAGTTGCACTATGAATCAACTGTTAGGAGAGGGTTGAGGACAGCAAGATGGAAGAAAGAGAATATAAACGGAGGTACATTAAAAGGATTGAAAGGGGTTGCTGCAGCTAGAGTCCTAAGGGACATTGCAAAGAACCTTAGGTGATGCCTACAGAGCACCGCGTGGGGTGCACCGATGGCATCCTACCCCCTGTGGGAAGGGGGAGCTGTGAATAAAATTTCTTGATTTAATACTTAACGACAGCGACATTTTGCTTAACACTGGCAGACTCTCTTCGTTTCCAGTCGATTAAGTTCATTAAAAAAATTTGCTGGCATTTCCCAAGGCGAGCGCCTGGCAAAAGTTCGCTCTATACCATTTAAACCTTAGACATTCCGGAATTATTATTTGCGAAAAACTTCTCAGAATGTCCACGTCCAATGATTTATTCCGGGAAAACTAAAGGTGAATGAGACAGTGCCTGTAGGGGGGTTCGACACGCTGCTAATGAGGCATATGTGTAGTTGCATGAGGAAGCTAATGTTAAGGAAATTGTAAGCCGTGTGTAACACACACAGTATATATATATATATATATATATATATATATATATATATATATATACAAATGTATATACACTATACACATATGTATATATATTTCTTACATCGGGATCGAACCCCGGTCTCAAATGACAGGCCAGGGCGCTAGCAATTCGCCCACACAGGTATGTTAGGCGGCAGTCTGCCCAGGAAAATCCTCAGGTACAGAAGTACTTATGTTCCAACCCCTTTAATGACTTGTGTGGGTCAACTGGTAGCGCCCTGGCCTGTCATTTAAGAGACAGGGGCTCGATCCCGGTGTGAGTCGGAAATTTATTTCTGTGCAACAGGTGTTTATATTTTTTATTAGTTCCATATACAGTATAATATATATATATATATATATATATATATATATATATATATATATATATATATATATATATATATATATATATATAGTTATATATATATATACATATATATATAGTTCCATATATATATATATATATATATATATATATGTATATATATATTATGTATGAATGTCTTTTACTGTAATACAACAATATAATATGAAGATAAAAATGCCCATAAAACACTATTTGAACGTTGCAACCATATATTTCAGGCACTTCCTTCTGTGCACAGAAGAAAGTGGGAAATATACAGTTGCAATATTGAAATAATGTTTTATGAGCCTTTTTAACTTATATATATATATATATATATATATATATATATATATATATATATATATATATATATATATATATATATATATATATATATATATATATATATAGTTATACACACACACATATATATATATATATACGTATAACTGAATCACGAAAACATTACTTGATGAATATATAAATAGAGACAAAATCCACGAAGGAAAGAGAAGCAATGGAGTGCTGCAAGGCCTTTCGACTGTCGTCCTTTACTGAGCTGCTAAGTAAAGGACGACAGTCGAAAGGCCTCGCAGCACTCCACTGTTTCACTTTCCTTCGTGGATTTTGTCTCTCTCTCTCTCTCTCTCTCTCTCTCTCTCTCTCTCTCTCTCTCTCTCTCTCTCTATATATATATATATATATATATATATATATATATATATATATATATATATATGTGTGTGTGTGTGTGTGTGTGTGTCTGTACATATATATAAAACCAGCCCTTTTGCAATTTACCAATTTACTCAAGAGCCCTGCAAGTAAGTTATTCATGAGCGAAGCAGCGGTACTACGCGAGGGAGCGAATGCCTCATTTGAAGAGACGGCGAGATTATAAATGCAATATCACGATCCATGTTAATGAGTTCAGTTTTGGAACCTCTTCCTGATTCGATTTTATTTCGTCTTGGAGATTTGATGAACAAAGAACTCGTTTTATTCTTGTTTTTAAAGGCTTTTTTTTTATTGATTATTATTGTTATAAGTGCAATTAATAATGTTATTTATTGTTTGGTCTTAATATTTTGTTTTGGGTGTATTGCTAATACCATGTTGTTGTCAACTTGAATCTTATTAACATTATCTCGACAACATACACATGGAAATTTGTACTAAAAATACGATATATACATACATACATAATATATGAACAAGTGTATATATATACATATATATATAATATATATACACATACATACAAATGCAAATATCTATTATCTATCTATCTATCTATCTATCTATACACACATAGATATATAGAAACATAAATACAGATACAAATATCTATCTATCTATTTACCTATCTACAGTATATATATATGTATATATATATATATTATATAAAGTTTCCGCGCGTACGTGCGCATATGTGTCCTTTAAATACATATAAATAACCTCACAACCGCGTAAACAAACAGGGTCATCTATACGCACGCAAAGACTTCCTTCACCAAAACCTCGCAATCACACACACAAGGGAAACGTAATGGCTCTTAGGCCGATAAACTCCCGTCATTAAAATACGTCTGATTAAACACGAATTACAATTCAGCTCACAATGGGGCGCGCGCGCTCGCACAAGCTC
>NC_089785.1:19187706-19260206 GCF_040412425.1 Macrobrachium rosenbergii | reverse complement strand
TAACACTGCTAACACGATACACACCTAATTTGAATCTAATACTGCAAACACGATACACACTTAATTTGAATCTAATACTGCAAACACGAGACACACTTAATTTGAATCTAATACTGCAAAAACGATACACAATTAATTTGAATCTAATTTGCAAAACGATACACACCGATTTCAAATTAATACTGCAAACACGAACCTGATTTGAATTTAATACTGCAAACACGATTTTACATTTAATTTAAATTTAATAATTGCAAACACGAACACATTAATTTTAATCTTACTGCAAACACGATACACACTTGATTTGAATTTAATGCCTTGCTAACACGATACACACCTAATTCGAATCTAAAGGCAAACACGATACACACTTAATTTGAATCTAACACTGCAATTTCACTTTTTACAGATCTAATTTGAATTTAATACTACAAACACGATACACACGTAATTTGAATCTAATTTGAGTACTACAAAGCCGATTATCGAAGGCTAACTATATCTTCTGAACTAGTGATACAATCACAAAACAGCAATTTTACACTTTATAATCCGGAATTTCATACCAACGTCATTAACCTTCAATTTCTGCTACTTTGCAACGCTGACGATTAATATGCCTTGGGCATAAGTGCTAATATACGGAAGGCCTAATGTACCTACTGAATTCTTGACTTGCAATTTCACTTTTTAAGATCTAATTTCTTATTCTAAGGAAAACTCGTTCTATTCAATATTTAATTTGTTATATAAATATCATGAAATACATATCATTACACAGTACTCACACATATATATAATATACATACATACACTGTAGTCCTGTCCTCGTATATATATATATATATATTATCAACAAATATATATATATATATGAATATATATATATACATACAGTATATATATATATATATATATATATATATCTGATTATATATATATATATATATATATATATATATATATATATATATATATATATATATATATATATATATATATACCTAGTTTCCAGACCCAGACAAAAGCAAGTACAGAATTCCTGGCAAACAAAAACAAATAAACTCCAACTATGATCAGTTCCAGTAATGATAAACATGAACGAGTAATAAATGCGCCTTAGTTTCCTCGGCGCAATCGAGTTTCCTGTACAGCCGCTACAGCGTATAATCAAGGCCACCGAAAACAGGTCTATCTTTCGGTGGTCTAGATATACTGCCGTATGAGCCGCGGCCCATGGAAATTCTAACCACGGCCCTGTGGTGGCATGTCCTATATCGTTACCAGACGCACGATTATGGCTAACTTTAACCTTAAATAAAATCAAAACTGCTGAGGCTAAAGGGCTGCAATTTGGAATGTTTGATGATTGGAGGGTGGATGATCAACATACCAGTTTGCAGCCCTCTAGCCTCAAGAGTTTTTAATATCTAAAGGTGGATAGAAAAAGTGCGGACAGAAAAAATGCGGACAGACAGACAAAGCCGGCACAACATTTTTATTTTACAGAAAACTAAAAATCAAAATAACGTATTCGATCAAATGAAAAAACGTTCACAGGTAAATATGTTTTCAAGTCTAAACTGGCCGTCTTTTATTTATGCTACAAATACGGAAAAATAAAACGCTACCCATTTCAGAGAGGCTTTGGAATGTTCACCTAGCTCCTGTTTTTCATCGGATATTTCAACTCCTATCTCTCCCAACATGTGAACCAATTACTTGCGATGATATCTGGAAAGTAGGCGAAGTTACGGGTATTATCGATCCCCATCTGGAATACTACTAATCTTTAAATTATTCATTGTGAAATGAGGTGTCCCGTCGGGTGTTACGCGTTGGCATTTAGGAACAGGAATATAGAATTTCGGCCAAGGGCAAGCGCTGGGACCTATGAGGTCATGCAGCGCTAAACGGAAATTAACAGTATAAGGTTTGAAAGGTGTAACAGGAGGAAAACCTCGCAGTGTCGCTATGAAACAATTGTTAGAGAGGGTGGAAAGTCGGATGGAGGAAAGAGAACATGAATGGAGATACAGTAAAAGGAATGAAAGAGGTTGCAGCTCTGGGTCAAAGGGAGGCTGCAAAGAACCTTAAGTAATGCCTACAGCGCACCACGTGGGGTGCACTGAAGGCGCTACCCTATTTTTATATGCAATTTATTCACTCACTGACAACAGTTACTACTCAAACTATTAATACATTTTATTTATTCATCTTGACAGATTTATTAATACATCACTCATTTCATTTATTTCATTCACATCCTTTTCAGAACTTTCAATTTTCAGACTTCCCCAGCACCCTTTTTATAGTATTTCTGTAAGCTTCCTTCTTTCGCAAAGAATATTTTTATCTTTTCATTCAAACCTATACTAGACTAGGGCGGCGAGCTGCCCACACCATCGGACTCCTACAGTAATCAATATACATTCGTGTCGGATTTTCAAGGATCACGACACAGGGATCACAATACTGACCATTTATGATCCTTAAAATAATCACATGTACATTCTGGAAGAGACATAATGACTTCTCAACTTGGGTACGTTTTCGATAAAAACCTTGGATCCGTTGGGGAAATAAATGTGCGTGGGTTTACACAAAGTGGTAAAAAAATAAATACATAAAAGATTTTAAAAGGTCGCTGAGACCACCCTCAGAGTGGGTGGCTTCACATGACTGATAACATCGACTGATGTATCAAGTGAATCAAAGCAAGAATTCTTCCGCTAATCACTTATCGAAACCAGATTTTGTGTAACACAAAGAGAATATGAAAACAGACGAAGAGAAGAATGAAAAATTAAAAACTACACAATAATGAATAAGACTTCATCAACAGAACTGAAAAACACCGAATATGATATTACGCACAACATACCAAAGAGAACGTGTAGAGTTCTCGTGCCTGAACCGACTTCATTATTCATCTGGCAACCAGCAACAAATTCACTTGACACATCTTAAGTCAACTGATGTACTTTACAGTTCATCTTTGCCTTGTTGTCTAATGAAGAAGACTGATTAATTTGATACTGTAAACTGGTACTGTACCACAACCACAATAGTTAATGCTGTTAAACCTAAGCCTATGAAAAGATTGTAACGAAAGGTAGAAAACCAGGGGTGGTCAGGAGTTGGATGGGTTACCATCAGACACCATTGGCACACTTGAACATGGAATACAGATGGGTTTGGGGCTAGCCACTTCATTACGCTTGCAGTAAACGGAAAAGTGGAAAAAATATACGTGCTTTATATATATATATATATATATATATATATATATATATATATATATATATATATATATATATATATATATATATATATATATATATATATATATATATATATAATTTCAAATAGTTCAGGAAAAATTGTTGAATGATGTATTTACACAGGAATCACTAATCAATTATCTGTGATGTAGTGATCCATATAGACTTGTTACCTCAATAACATCTGCTTCAGAAAAGTAACTTCTTGAACTCATGGAAAATAAAAATTTTGAGATGGAATTCCTGATTGGTAAGCTTGATTCGTGAAGCCCAAGTTTATGGAGATTCTTCTCCATCTAAATCAGTTGTTTATGATTGGATGATTCGATGGTCAGGAGGACCTCAAAGACAACCCAAGAGAGGGAAGACCAGACAGCCAGTTGAAGATCGTTGGATTACTATCGAAGTCTAATGAAACTGGGATCTCCCATGGTTCCGCATTTTCAATTTTAAATGAAAATCTTGGTTTGAGTAAACTTTCAGGCAACGAAGATTTGAATCGCAGTTTTAACGAATCAAATGAATCAGAGTTTTTGACCGAATTGTTACTGGAGATGAAACTGATCCATCAATATCGTTGTTTTCAACCAAGAGGTTCAGCTGCACCAGTGAAGTTCAAAGTGGCGAGATCGAGGTTATGGCTACAGTGTTTGGGGACTCCGTGATTTTGATTGATTTTCTTAAAGGACAAAAAACAATCACCGGGAACTACTATCAAAGGTGTTTTAGACTAATTGGCTAAAAACGTCGAGGAAAGTTGGGCAGAATTTTGTTCCATCTTGATAACGCTCCAGCACATTCATCAAGGGTTGCAAGAGAAGATGAAATTTAGGTGGGAAACTCTCCACACAATAGTCCTGATCTTGCTCCTTCAGATTTTTTTCCTGTTCCCAAAACTCAAGGAACACTTAAGAGGAGTCCGGTTTGAATCTTTTTGCTGCTAAACATAGTTTCAACATGGTTTAATAGAAAGGCCCCAAATTTCTACAAAGAAGGGTTGCAGAGGTGGAAACAGCGCCTTGAAAACAGTTAGATGGTAGATATGTAGAAAAATGATGTTTGAATTTCCTTAAATAAAAGTATATTGAATTTTTCCTGGAACTTTTTGACTTACCCTCGTATATATATATATATATATATATATATATATATATATATATATATATATATATATATATATATATATATATATATATATATATATATATATATATATATATATATATATATATATATATATATATATATATATATATATATATATATATATATATATATATATATATATATATATATATATATATATATATATATATATATATATATATATATATAATATATAATTTAATATATACTTCATGAGAATAACTTACACTCAAGTGGAATTACAATTGGTAAGTGCTTCGTCCCCGGCATGATTCGAACCCAGACAGCCAGTTGGCCGAAGTCAATGCCTATCGTTTTCTGAACCAGGCAACGATTTGAATCGCGAATCGTCGCCGGACTGTCTATCGTTGTTTCTTAACCAAGCGAAGGTTCGAATCCTGACGGGGACGAAGCACATATCAATTATAATTCCCCTTGGGTGTAAGTTATTCTAAGGTAAGATGAATTTGATATCAAACAATATCTGATATCGTTTGATATCAAATGAATTTGATATCAAACCTCGGAGTTGAGTGTGTATATATATATATTCCTCACCCAGTTACCCATTTAATTAGCTTTTTTATCCTTATCTAGTATCCGCCTCCGGATTGAAGTTTCTTATTTCTATTTCTCCTCTCTCTCTCTCTCTCTCTCTCTCTCTCTACACCTTCCACATCTATGTACCTATCTATCGCACGTTTCCCTCCCTCCCCCTCCCCGCCCCCTTCCTCTGTCCCTACCACTCCCCTCGCCGTCAGTAACCTCGAGCGATATCACACAACACAAGTCAGCACCTAATCCCGCGTCAGGTAGCTCGTGCATAAAAGGCCCTACGGGGCGCCCAAGACCTGTAGTGCACCCCCTGGGGGAGCCGAGCCGTGGCCCTCCCGCTGCAATAGAGGGTTCTGCTCGCACCCTCGGGGCCCCTCGGTGGAGTCGAGGTTGTGAAGAGAGTGCTCCAAGTTCCCCCTTGGGAGCCTGGGAAACCGAAACTGGAAGAAGAAGAATTATTATTATAGAGCCGCTGGGCCCATTCGACGAATGTTGACGGAACAGCAGACGCGAAGCAAATTCTTCCCGTACTTCGGGGATGCGTAAACAACAATAATACGCCCATTTGTTACGCCCATCTCTTCAAAATACGCTGATGTCAACTATTCCCTCGAATTTCGTCGCAAAAGTAGCCCTGATTCTCGACAGGACACGTCGACGCAATCGAGTCCGAACATTACGAAATTGGAGTCGAAAGGGCCGTCGGAATATTTCCTTCTTTTTTAAGCCCTTGGTGTCCGACTGCGAGAGAGAGAGAGAGAGAGAGAGAGAGAGAGAGAGAGAGAGAGAGAGAGAGAGAGAGAGAGAGAGAGAGACGCTGAATTTCTATTATGATATTTGTAAATACACGTTGATTTTCACGTTCCCCTCTCAGTGGTGTTTGTTGTATACAATTCCCTGTCAATACACAATTCGTTCTCACTCTCTCTCTTCCCATATTACATGAATAAGATGAATAGCTATATATATATATATATATATATATATATATATATATATATATATATATATATATATATATATATATATATATATTTATATATTATATATTTATATTTATATATATATATATATTTATACATAAACATCATACTTGCTGTGTGAATGCACACACAAGTATGCAACAGTCTCAGAACTGATCTTATGGTAATATCGAATTCATATATCCATTCATATAAAAGCTAAATTAATATTAATAATAATAATAATAATAAAAGAAAATTATGATTTACTGAAGTAATTCTGACAAATATGTTCTCTAAATGTTCTTGAAGATATATATATCCACGTGTCGCGAAAGCTGCTCAAACTATTTCAGCATCAAAATAATGTACTTTCAAATGCGAGTTTTTAATACTCGTTTGAATATGAATACTTGTTACAGTGTTTGAATACGGATGTTTTTCATTTGAATCGAAGTTCAATGTTCTGATGTCGTAGTCAAAACGAAGCTTTTCAATAATGCTATTATTACTCCGCGAGATTCTTTCCCACTGACACAAACATTTTAGGTAATCTTTCTAAGTTCGTTCCCACTGACACAGAAATTTTAGAAAATCTTTCTAAGTTCGTTCCCACTGACACAGACATTTTAGAAAATCTTTCTAAGTTCGTTAAGTAATTTGCTGGCATTTACACCTAATTTACATCTTTACAATCACAAGATTCCAGATCAGAGTGGTGTTACTGACTTATTGAAATAAATATACCAATCAATATATATATATATATATATATATATATATATATATATATATATATATATATATATATATATATATATATATGCTTATATATATATGTATATATATTGCTTGGCTATGATAGTTTCCTACCTCCTACAGCAAGGGCCTGGAATGGTTACCATGCTTCGGTTCACCCTATTTCTATAAGTTTTCCTTCATAAGGTGGGCTCTCTGGATTCATGTGGCCATGGACTCAACCTTTCCTGCACATGGATGCCCCTCCCGTCGGTATCCACTTTACAAACCTGGATGGAACTTACATGTTTTGTAAAAGGTTTGATGTGCTGCTGAAAGTCTTCGGTGCAACAAACCTTCATCCTTGATTTTGTATCCATGGGGAATCTCTCTCTCTCTCTCTCTCTCTCTCTCTCTCTCTCTCTCTCTCTATATATATATATATATATATATATATATATATATATATATATATATATATATATATATACATATATATATATATTATATGCACACAAGCTTGTTAGCGCGTGCTACGCATGCTGGAACCCGGGGCTGCTGTCTCCCCTAACCTCCCGATCCCCTACCTACCCCAACAGGTTTGCAGGAGAAGGGTGGATTTCTCCTCTACACTCCCGTTCCCCTACCTACCCGGCCCCACCCTGGACGGACAAACCGGTTTGCCAGGGGTGGGTGGCCGTGCCACGTCTCTCCTACTGTCACCTGGGGGAGGATAGACAAGATCCACTCGGATTTTATTATTATACATATATATATGTATATACATACATACATACAGTACATACATACATGCATACATACAAGGTCTCATTTAACAGCTGAATGAAGGATGAGGCCAGGTGAAGGATACTAATGTTGCATCAGCTGCTTGTATTTCCACACAGGAGCTCCATCAGGAGCTCGTGCTCTTTCCCCGCAGACACTAAGCTTTCCTTTACCACGAGATGACTCCAGTTACGGGATGCCTCCACATATTTACATACTAATTAGCAGTTTGCTAAATATGGGGTCATTCCTGTGAATATAGATTCCATAGCAATATTCGCTAAATATATATATGTATGTGTATGTCTATCTATCTATATATAGATATATATATATATATATATATATATATACATATATATATATATATATATATATATATTGTATAATATATTATATATACATATATATAAATGGATGTATGTATTTATATGTGTATGTGTGTGTGTGTGTGTATGTGCCAGCATAACGCTGAAAAGCACTGAGCAATTTCAAACCAAACTTGGTATACATATGACTTACTATCTAGAAATCAACACTGTGGGGGTAAGCCATCACTAGCACCAAAGGGCACCAAAGGAGGGGGGTTGGGAAGGGCTTCCCTGAAACGGGGAAGGTTCTGCCCGTAGACTTAGTGACTTTAGGAATTTATCATACCTCATTTCAGTATACATATGACTTACTATCTGGAAAACAATACTGTAGGGGTAAGACATCAATGGCACCAAAAGGGGTGGGCGTTGGGAAGGGGGTGACAGAGAAAGAGAGAGAGAGAGTGAGAAGGAGAGAAAGTGAGAGAGTAGAGGGGGTGTTGGGGAGAAGAAAGAGGGAAGGAGAGAGAGAGAGAGAGAGAGAGAGAGAGAGAGAGAGAGAGAGAGAGAGAGAGAGAGTTTATCAGTTGTCATTCAGAGTTATCCCGCGCAGCGCCGAGCTGGTCAGCTATAATATACATACAGCCTAAACACACACAAACTGGTAGCAATGGCTCGGAAAATGTATGCAAAATATTCCCGGGAGGGCTTTCATCACCTTAAACCTCGCGAGCAGACTTTCCCAAATCCGTACGCCCCCTTATTAATGCACAATGCAGACCCCTAAACTAAAAACTCCCTAATAATCTAGCATCGAACCCATGCACTCGAGTCGGCGTCATGCCCACTTAAGCACGCAGACGCACGGCGGTCAGGGGGGGAGGGGGCGCTCTAGCACGCATTGACGTGCGTTGTCGCTAGCGATAGCGACCATTCAGGCGACCAAAAAGCTCTCTCTCTCTCTCTCTCTCTCTCTCTCTCTCTCTCAGCCTTCAATAAACTTCGCACTGAAAGAATGACGATACATTATGTATATCCCAAAAAAGGCGACAAGGTGTTTGATGAAGAATATATATAATATACATATATATTCGCATATATATTTTTATATATATATACTGTACATCATTATACATATATATATGTATATATGTATATGTATATATATAATTGGTCACCATAGCTGTAACGGGTCACAAGTATGGTGAAGGGAAGGCATGGGGCTAGCAACCTCATTCCAATAAAGGAGAGAGGCGTTTGATGAATATATATAAAAAATATATAACATACACACACACACACACACACATATATATATATATATGTTTATTCATCAAACACCTTGCCTCATTTTTTGGGATGAGGTTGCTAGCCCTAAGCCTTCCCTTCACCGCAGCTGTGACCGATCACATCTCACTAAGCACCAGATACAGATTTCACAACTTGTCCGGGAATCGAACTGGGTTTCTCTTGCTGGTAGGGTAAGTGTCCTAATCACATGACTTTACACAATTTCACGGCTTTTTGCTCTAGGTATGACCTAATGCCCCACCCGTCATCAGACTCCTGGGGTCACTCATAAATTGACAAGTAGCTTCGGCGCCAATGTCGTTTGTCATTTACTAAATGCCACCCATCCAAATGCCGACCATACCTAATGATAAATCCATTTTTGATAAGACACTGATTACGTTAACAGAATGTTAGGTAAACTCGGGTTTCTTTCCTTTAACGGCTATTAGAGGGTAAAGTGCGCTAGCTCCCTCTCTCTCTCTCTTTCTCTCTATTGACACTGAAATAGACTAGAGCCAGTCAACCAGGCTGAACATGTAGGGAATGGATAACAGAGTAGAAGCGGATTACTCTTTATTCAAACTAGAAACCAGTGAGAAGGTCAACTCAGGGCCTTCATCTAGCCCGGGCTCGAGGAAACTGGGAGAATTTTAAGTCGCTGGAGATTACCTCCAAAAGTAGCTGGAGAGTACCTCCAGAAGTTGCTGGAGATTATCCAGAAGTCCAGAAGTCGCCTGGTAGATTATCTACAGAAGCTGGAGATTGCCTCCAGAGACTCCAGAATTCGCTGGAGATTACCTCCAAAAGTCGCTAGAGATTACCTCCAGAAGTAGCTGGAGATTACCTCCATAAGTCGCTGGAGATTACCTCCAGAAGTCGCTGGAGATTACCTCCAGAAGTAGCTGGAGATTACCTACAGAAACCAAACACTGGGGCAACTTCACCCATTCAGGAAGTTAAAGAAAGTAAAGAGTGAAGTTGGAGTGGTTGGACAACAAGATAGAGACGCCTAGAAAATGAAGGAGATGAGGTACAAGGGTCTAGAGGCGGAACTAGGAGAAAACCCAACTGGTGCACTAAGAAGTAAGAGTTAGAGAGGCTGAACAGCAAGATTGAAGAAAGGAAGCAGAATGGAGGTAGTGTACAATGCTATAAGGTGAGTGCAGCTAGGCACCAAGGGACGCTGAAAACACAAGCTTTCCTTAATGCCTACAGTGCACCGCATGAGGTCCACCGATGATACTATCCCCCTATGGGATGTAGGAAGCAGCAGATTTGCCTCTTGAAGGATGGATAGGTACAAGTCATGGAAAACAGAGTCGGGAAGAGAGTTCCCAAGGTTCCACTGATATCAGCCAGAGGTGCAAATGAAGTACCAGCTCAAGCAACTGAAACACAACAGGGGATGACTCCAGAAGGTATTGTACGAAGAGCCCTCTGCCCTTACCCACAGTAACTGCGATTCACCACAGCTGACAACTACCAGCTACGAAAATTATGACTCATACCAACACACACAATGGGGTTAACAGAGCGTGCCTAAATCGTTCCGCCTCACCAGAGGATCGAGCCGTGGTTTCCCGGGAACAATAATCAAATAAAGAAAACTCCACAAGAATGCGATAAAACGTCGGTAAAATATCAAACCAACGTTCAACAGCAAACTCCACAATCCAAATCCATTTGGCAATCAGAAGAGAGTGATTTCTGGAAACTTCAGACATTTGAGAGGGGCAATCTGTTGTATTCTTATACAGGTTATCAAAATTACATTTATATATTCTTGTTCTTTTAACAGAATACACTCATTAAATTGTTTATCAGTGAAGAATGACAATAGTAGGTTTCTGAAGGCCACGAAGAGAGGTTTGCTCTGAGGATGACGGACAAACGATACTTCAAAACCATCTCAAAAATTAACTGAATATCTTCGAGCTTTGTCAGTATAAATTTGAACGCTTGACGGAATCTTTTATAGAAACTGTGGTAGAAAAAAATTGTACATCATATCAAATTGAAAGACTCTTGGTGTGAAATATGGTTTCCTATCTATGGAAACTTTTGAGAGAGGTCGTGGCAACGGATCACAGTGAGGCCTAAAAGGCCAATCAGTTACTGAGTGTTAATTGAGGACAGCATTTATCAACATAGGAACGTAATGGAAGAGATTTTGGGTAATATCAGGAAGAGGGAGAGAGAGAGAGAGAGAGAGAGAGAGAGAGAGAGAGAGAGAGAGCTGCATTTATAAACATACAAACGTCATGGAAGTAGTAGTTCCAAGAGAGAGAGAGAGAGAGAAAACTGCATTTATAAGCATAAAAACATGGAAGAGTAGTTCAGCAGTAGTAGAGAGAGAGAGAGAGAGAGAGAGAGAGAGAGAGAGAGAGAGAGAGAGAGAGAGAGAGAGAGAGAGAGAGAAATACTAGTAACAGTATCGGAGATCCAGTGACTATCAAATTGAAACCAAACTATGATCCGATAAAAGACCTCTATAGCAATAGACCTAACATCAAAGGCGATCATCTGGCCATAACATATCCCCGATATTCAGTCGCTAACACAAACCCGCCACGAAGCCTCCCATAAAAAAAAAAAGAAGAAGAAACTTTAGCGGCATCTAAACACCATTCACCGCTTTCCCAGAAGCGGACAAAACGAAAGAGCAAGAGAGATTTGGATTTTATTTCTTTTTCAGTGACGAAACGCCGTCTCTCTCTCTCTCTCTCCTGTTTTGAAAGATGTAAACAAAATTCTTCTTCTTCTTCCGCTCCATAACCGATTCGTCTGGTCTGATCTGAACTCACCCGCCAACCGCTCGCTTCACTGTTCACCGTTCGCCTGACCTATTGATCTTTGCCCGAGTGTGTGTGCATACAAACCCATCAATTGTTGGGAGTGATCTCTTTCTATAGACTTATTCAAAGACGCTCACCAAAAGTCATTAAACTGAGAGAGAGAGAGAGAGAGAGAGAGAGAGAGAGAGAGAGAGAGAGAGAGAGAGAGAGAGAGAGAGAGCCAGCCGAGGGGAGAGGAAAATGGATCTAGCTCACGAGAATATTCAAATTAAGAGAGGAAAACAGCGGCATCGTCGCTGGAGGGGTTTAACATTTTTTCCCCCGCCGCGAGACTTTTGAAAGAACGGAGCAAAATGTCGTGTCGCCGATGAATAGTGACGTTTGTGTGTGTGTGTGGCTGGCAGGCAGGAAGGAAGGAAGGAAGGAAGGAAGGAGAGCCTTTTTCTCATTTTTCTGCTTCCCGGCGTCTTTTAAGTGCTGTGTTTCGACGATGTGAGATCTAAACACATTTTTATACATCTTATGGTCGTACGGGTAAGGGAGTTTTTGGGAGGAGAGGTTCTTTTTAAATAAAGTGAAGATTCTCTCTCTCTCTCTCTCTCTCTCTCTCTCTCTCTTCATGTGTTCCCATATATATAGGCATAGAAACCATTCACCTTGTACATTCCTTTTTTCTGTACGTCTCCTTCATTTAATCACTTATCAACTAGTGAAATGCAGTTTCTAGCTGGCCTGACAATTTACAATACCCCACCAAGTATGTATAAATGTAATTAATACACTTGCTATCTGGTATTTCTCTTGTCAAGGATGAACATCAGGTTAGGACAACTGCACATTCTGAGTAGGGGTCACAGGGAGTAAAAAATAATGAATCCAAATAAAAAAACTATAGGCGTACACTATTACTTTTGCTGCTTCTGTATTTAACTTGCTCTCTTGCCTTCACTTACATCCAGAGCTTTGTTCCACTGTTCCTCAGGTATGCAACTGGTCCTGTTCTATTTCACCAAAGCTTAAGCACCTAACCTGGAGGGGTTTAGTCATTTTTTCATATTTTGGGGTTAATATCCTCTAAAAATGATTTTTCGACTTTTGTGCCTTTTGTTCTGGAGGGGTACATCATAAGTCATTAACAGTAACCTGTCCCAATAGAAGTACAAAAGGCAGCTATGTCAGAAAGCCTGTTGCTTTGTGCTACAAATTCTCCATCTGCACAAGGAGTTTATGCTACCTGTCTTGGGTACAGTGGGTGGGTCCCCTTCCACTGCTTCCCTTGTCAGGTTTCAATCTGTATCATGCTCTCAGACAGATATTTGGTTACTTCTCTCACTGCTTCTTCACTACTTCTACAAGAACTCCTTTGAGCACTGCTCTTCCAGTTTGCTGGATCTCACACTTCTGCCTCTTGCACAAACATGTAGACCTGTTCTGAGCCACAAGCCCCACAGATGATACTCTGAATACTGGAATTTCTCCTTCTCAACACCCAACTTCTGACCAAATTTTAATGGTACTATTTTGGGCAGTGCTCTTGAGAGCTGCTGGATACAATTTCCTGGTGTCATTATCATGCAATATTGTAAAGAAATATGGATTCCTGCCCGTAGATGTCTGCCTTGATTAGAGACGCAATCATGCGTAATCATCTTTTCTAGGAAGCAGCCGATCTCCTTTTGGCCCTGCTTCTTGTCTCCAGTGAATATTTCTGTGGCAACAATCGTATGTCAGTGAAACGCACAGATATACATTTTTCTCTGTAGGTGTAGGAAGTAAATATGAATGAAACGGAGGAAAAATAGCGTTAATGTACCAAGAGCAACCCAGGCCAACTCTGCCAGTCACAAGCCTGGATAAATGAGGAAGGGCAACTGTCCGTAAAACCAACTTTGAAATGGGCAGCTCAAGACACAAACAGCTGGAGGAATAAGCTGAGAAGACAATGTACTACAAACAAATTCTTCTTAAGAACGAAATCATGATTAAGAGCCAATCTGTCGCTTCCAAACACCATCACAAGGAGTCAATTGTGCTCTTTCCTTGCTGACATAATGAACCAGGGGCAATCCAACTGACCTATCTTATCTTCAAACCTATAATTCATCTAGTTCAGGAGAACAGGTTCACCTGCTGCAGGAGTCCGTAACAATGGGTTACAGTGAAGCCAGAGATCAATGGAATGGAAAGATAGCGCAAATTAAGCACAGAAAGGACAGTATATATTTCATGCAGCCTCAAGCACGTGTTTTCTGGCTAACTGGTTACAGACTACCAGCACTGAAATAGAGATTTATTTGCCTCTATCTTATGGCTAGAAGCGATGGCCTTGTGGAGATTCTGGGAGATAAGGCGAAGGCCTAAGTCTAGAGGATTGCTGGGGTTTAATGATTCTGACCCATGCGTAATATGACACCAGCATTTCTTTTGGTATGCTACTCCTTGGATTGAAAATATAATTCACTTACAGTCAGGAAACGTACTCCAAAGCGTGGCAGTTGGGGGAAAGAAACGGTCACATTTAAGCTTATTGAATAAAAGTCACCCGTAAAAATCTCAGAACAATATTTAAGTTCCAGAGTCTGGAGGGGGAGGGGTTAAAAAAAATTTTTAAAAATAACCTGTATGGGTGACTCTCGGGTTCTTTTTCAAAGATTACATTGTTCTCGCATCAGCAAGGATTTTTTTTTTTTTTTAGACAAAGAATCTACAATTAAACTGGTAATTTTGTTTAGACTAAGAATCTATAATTAAACTGTTAATTTTTTTAGACTAAGAATCTATAGTTAAACTGTTCATTATTTTTTAGTTTAAGAATCTATAATTAAACTGTTATTTTTTTAGACTAAGAAACTATAATTAAACTTAATTTTTTAGATTAAGAATCGATAATTAAACTTAATTTTTTCAGACTAAGATTCTATAATTAAACTGTTATTTTTTACTAAGAATCTATAATTAAACTCAATCTTTTTTAGACTATGAATCTATAACTAATCTGTTAATATTTTTTACTAAGAATCTGTAATTAAACTTAATATTTTTAGATTATAATCGATAAACTTAATTTTTTTTAGACTAAGAATCTATAATTAAACTGTTCATTATTTTTTTACACTAAGAATCTATAATTGTGAAAAGATATTCTGACAATATAACACTGCAAAGAAAAGATACCTTAAATATAAGACATATGGAATAAATAATATGTAAGCAATCACGCAAGAACCTCCAAGCATCATTTACCAGTAAACAAAGAACACAAAGAAACATCCTTACCGGGTACCAGGTACCAGTTAACATTGAAAATGGAACCAGTTTTTTTATTTGGCTTAAAGTTCAAACCAATCTGACATATAAAAATAAATAACCCGGGAACTACAATTTTCATGAAATTTGTTTAGCTTCAAAATTAAGTCATTTTTAAATAAAACAATGAGGACTAAATTTTTTTTTTTTTTTGTGATACGTAAAGGTATCTTGCTTTGTGAATTCGATACATTTCAAGCTAACGAGAGGTTTTCATTAATACAAATTTTGATCGCTTTGAACGATTAGGCGCATGGATAAAAACAAAAATAGACGCATGTAAGGCGTGTGCACATAGTCACACACACACACACACACACACATATATATATATATATATATATATATATATATATATATATATATATATATATATATATATATATATTTATATATATATATATATATATATATATAAACATATATATATGTATATATATCAAGGCTAAAGCCTAGAAACTTACTTTTTTAAGTGGTGAACGGTTACCAGCGAAAGCTGAGAGTCAAAGAAAGGGTGTGTGGGTAGCAACATCTTCCCTAACTAAAGGCCTGCTTAGAACCGAGAGCCTCTACCCTTCTGGTGCCATTCCCTCCTAAAATGGAAAAAAGACGGAAAAGACATATATGATATATATATATATATATATATATATATATATATATATATATATATATGTGTGTATGTGTGTGTGTGTGTGTGCATGTGTGTGTGTGTGTGGTAGATTTGTCACTAGGTTTACACATGACATCTTCGTAATTTCCATCATTTAATATCAAATTACCATTTCTTAGAAATAACCATATACCCAAAAAGAGAACCGATATGAATGCATCTATCATGACCAGGATTCATAATTAGGCCTATACCTTTTAAAAGGTTGGGACCAGAGTGGAAGTGACTTAACACACTCGGCCATCAAGAGAAATAACAATAGATTTAGACTCTGTCGTACGTATTCCTGTACAAATTTAGAATAAATAGAAAACCTACCCCACAGCAATTATTATCCAGTTTTATCAACTGAAAAATAAAATACATGTACTTGGAACAGGTTCATGTATAAAAAAAAAACTAATAATACATTCCCCGACACAATGTGCTGTGAGAAAGTAATTTTTTATCCACCATACTGAAAAAAAAAATAAAGTTGACATAAGAATCAGCGTAAGGGCAGGTATGTCTAGAACTCCCAAGACACTGGAGAAACTTGTCACTACCCTTTCTCAGACTGGGTTCTCTCTCTCTCTCCCTCTTTCTCTCTCTGACATCTCTTCTGTGTCTTGCCCTTCGTGCTGGGCAGTCAAATACGCGGTTCTCAGTCTCCCGCTGACGGAGGATGAAAAGGCACCGTCGAAACTAATGAAACGTAGCATACAATTATGGTGAAGTGCTGAGGTACAATAGCCAAGCGTGCAGTCAATAGCGCGGGTCCGAGAGACCCTCGCGTGTTCGAATTCATGCACGCCTCGTTGACTTCCTATTGACTTGGGCCGTGATTACGCTTCCCCTCCAGTGCGTAGGTGTTTTATTTTGCTTAGCATACGCTATCAACACTTTGATTATTCACAGATACGTTATGCATGGAAATTAATTGACCTAAAATACAGAAATAAGTAACTGGTTCAATTGCGAATACACGAACCCGTGGGAGAACAAGATGGCGGGCAGCCATAGATGAATGGAGAGGAGGCGTGGCCCAGCGCAGCCAAACAGACCAAGTAAAAAACACACTGGCATTGAATCCCGGGGCAAATCCTTGTGTGCCCAACAGTTTTGATTGTGATAGACTTCATTAGCAGTTAATCTGTCTGCTCGCCGGACAATGGCAAAAACTCGGGGCGCCTAACTCCTGCCATAAAAGTTTCTATCCGGAAAACATCTGTCTGTCACAGATTTGGGGAAAATGTTTGTTTTTTTTTTATACGGAGACAAAACGCTTTGGCTTATATCTGTGTATATACATACCAATAGTACTAAAACATCAAATGACATGGACCCAAGCCAACTGAACGTAATGAATGAGGGTTAATTTTAATAAGAATAGTTTGTTGCATAGACCTATTACCCGCCAAAAAATAATATCGGTCTAATTTACCCGCTTAAACGAACAGACTTTTCCTTGCGCCGTTGCCAATATATACCCGAGGCATCTTGACCTCCCGCGAGTGCCACAGTTGGTGGCAGAGAGAGAGAGAGAGAGAGAGAGAGTACGGGTTTTCATTTGACTCCTGACTCCATTTTAAGCACCCCACGTGTCACCTTCTACCACGTTAAACTTTCATTCAGGTTCGAATTAGACAAAAAGACTCGAATCGGTCGGGGTCATTTGCAGTGAATGAAACTAATCTGCTCTTTGTTTGTTTTTGGTTTGCTCTGTGGCGTCTCGCTTTGACTAACGACGGGGAGAAATTACAATGCGTTTGTTTGAGCAGAAGACGTAGCAGCAGGCGTGAACTCGGCTATGTGGTAGAAATGAATTGAATTAAATTTAAAATTTAGACCACAGGCCAAGCGCTGGGACCAATGGGGTCATTCAGCGCTGAAATGGAAACTGACAGAAAAAGGTTTGAAAGGTGTAACAGGAGGAAAACCTCAAAGCAGTTGCACTATGAATCAATTGTTAGGAGAGGGTGGAAAGTAAGACGGAAGAAAGAGAATATGAAAGGAGGTACACTAAAAGGAACGAAAGGGGCCGAAGGGACGCTGCAAAGAGCTTTAAGTAATGCCTACAGTGCCCCCACGAGGTGCAGTGACGGCACTACCCCCTACAGGGGCTATGTGGTAGATACAAAATTAATGCGCAAGAATATTTCTGTTTATATATAAACACGAAGCGAAAATGTGGTGTTGGAAATAATGTATCTGTACTGGGTATACATGTATATAATGTATATAATATACATACACAAATATGAGTATTGTGCAACAAACGTCCTTTAATATCCAATTCGCTCTACCTCGGAAATAATATATTTTCATACATGTTACCCAAAGGGGAATTTTTTAGTTGGTGACAAGTTCGTCGTCTCGTGGGCTCGAACCACGGAAGACAAGAACTCAGGACTACAGTGACGCGCATTTAACCACACGGCTAACATACAGTATATATATATATATATATATATATATATATATATATATATATATATATATATATATATATATATATATATATATATATATATATATATATATAATGACTTTTTTCGTATAATGCTCTGAAATAAAGAAAACATTCAAATAGGCTATGTGTGTGATCCTGAAATAAAAATAAAACCACAATAATTTATATTTTCAACAATAAAAAAATGATACAAAACAATTACATAAAAAAATTAATACAAAACAAATACATAAAAAAATACACAAAATTACACAAGTAGCAAGCGGTGGCTACCAGAAAAAACTGAAGCAGTAGTCACTGGCACATTCATTTACGAAACTATAAACCGATGGTTTTATTATCATCATTATTCCCAAAGAGGTCTCTACTATCTCATTAGCCTTCTTCTGTGCCTCCCAATAAACCAAGATGTTAATCTTCTAGCGGACAAAACCACCTTAACTGAGAGAGAGAGAGAGAGAGAGAGAGAGAGAGAATCAATAAAACAAGATGTTAATCTCAAAGCGGACAAAACCACCTTAACTGAGGAGAGAGAGAGAGAGAGAGAGAGAGAGAGAGAGAGAGAGAGAGAGAGAGAGAGAGAGAGAGAGATCCCAATACACAAGATGTTAGTCTTATAGCTGACAAAACCACCTTAACTCTGTGAGAGAGAGAGAGAGAGAGAGAGAGAGAGAGAGAGAGAGAGAGAGAGAGAGAGAGAGAGAGAGAGATATCCCAACAAAACAAGATGTTAATCTTCTAGCGGACAGGACCATCTTAACTGATTAACTGAGAGAGAGAGAGAGAGAGAGAGAGAGAGAGAGAGAGAGAGAGAGAGAGAGAGAGAGAGAGAGAGAGTCTTTCCTAGTTAAAAAATTTCTTTACACCAGTATGAAAATTACGCGTACATGGGCATGTTATTCAGGGAAAACTTCCTTATTTGTGCTAATACCGGGTAATCTTTTTTTACTGTTTCAAATTTTAGTAATAATAATAATAATAATAATAATAATAATAATAATAATAATAATAATAATAATAATAATAATAATAATAATAATAATAATAATAATAATATTATTATTATTATTTAATAAAAATAATAAAATTCTATACAGAAAGCTTTCGGGAAACTCCGATTCCCCTTTTATATCCCGAAAGCTTTCTGTACAGATTTATCTTTAAATAAAAGTACATATACATAACTGTGGATCTGTCTCTCAATAATTTATAATAATAATAATAATAATAATAATAATAATAATAATAATAATAATAATAATAATAATAATAATAATAAATGTTAAACCATACCCTCATTAGTTACTAATGTGGTCTACAGCCCTATTTATATCATAGTCGTCATCGTGACGTTAAGTTCACTTGAAATAAAAAGAAAACACGGCCATCAATGCATTCTTCTATAATTGTCCACCAACTACGCCGATTATCAATGCCATTGTAACGCCAGTCAATTCTTCCGGTAAATCAATCGCCCGGGTTCGCTCTTCAAAGAGAAATAGTCGTTAAAAATTAATAAAGGAGAAAAGAGGAAAAATTTAAAAGTCAGAAGTCGTTAAACTTCCCCCTAACTGCGCCGCCACCCACGGCAGAGTCGCATAAACGCAGTAGTAGTATTTCCTATTCAGTGGCTATTGAACGGCTCACCCACGGGAGGCAACATCTTCGATAACGGATTTTAAATAGGTTAAAATAGAGGAACTAAAGGTTATAACTGAACAATAAACGCCACCGGGGGTATGGAGAGAGAGAGAGAGAGAGAGAGAGAGAGAGAGAGAGAGAGAGAGAGAGAGAGAGAGAGAGAGAGAGAGAGAATTCTGTACGTATGTGAATAGTATGTGTGGGGAGAGCTGGGTGGGACTGTAAATACCCCCACAGTGCCTTTGTCGGCGGATTTCATTGTCAACATCGTTAAAGAATGATCACTGTTGTAGCCCACCGGGCGCTCATTGTTGGCTTCTTTATTGTGAATGTGAGAAATTGATTGGGAACCCTCCATTATATACAAATATGTCTTTTTTCCTTCTCCATTTCCCGTTTTTATTTTCAAGAGTCGTTCTACTCGATTTTATGCGTTTATGGTTAATGGTGCCCGTAATCTCTCGCCAATTTGGTATTTCATGTTTTAAATTTTTATAAAGGAATTTGGATATTTTTTTTTAAAGTCTGTGCCTTATGTTAACTTATGCATAGATTTGACTTTGAAATGAGGCCATTTCAAACAGGAATTCTTCGGAATGGAATTAAAAACTAGTTTTGTCAAAAAGGAAGTAATTACGAACTATTCCTCTAAATATTGTCTATGCTAAACACACTATTATATTACAGATATATATCAAGAACGTGAATATTCCAAAGAAACTTTATATCACATTTACAGTTATTTTCCAATTACTGTTTACACTAAATGTGCGATTTCATCAATAACACAGAGAATACTTTATTATTTTCGTGAGAACGGTCTTTTCTGTAAAACTGAACACAGCAAGTCGTCACTTTTACGCACGTGTGTTAACAGTACCAGCGCATGTGCAGGCACGTGCTGAAATTTAAAAGCAGATATGTGATGACAAACGAGCAACAGTTATTTATAAACTAATTAACTGCATGAATATTTTTACACTTACATTTGTATTCATTCAGTATAATCATTCAAAATTAGTGTGCAGTAATGTTAAAAGAATAAACACGTACATACATACGTACATTCATACATACATACATAAATATATATGTTAATATACACATATATATACTGTATATATATACACTGTGCATATATATATATATATATATATATATATATATATATATATATATATATATATATATATATATATATATATATATATATATATATATATATATATATATATATATATAGAAACGACTATTCGTATGAAAATGATAAAGTATTCTCTGTTATTGATGTAAACGTACATTTAGTGTAAACAGTAATTGGAAAGTAACTAGGCTAGGCTATATGATGTAGGCTAGGTAAAGTTACGCTGGAATATTTCCGGTGTTCTTATATCTGTAATATAACCGTATGTTTAGTTATATCTGTAATATAACCGTAATGTTTAGCAAAGACTATTTTGATAATAGTTCGTAATTACTTTATTTTTGACAAAACTAGTTTTTAATTCCATTCCGAAGAACTCCTGTTTGAAATGGACTCATTTCAAAGTCAAATCTGTGCATAAGTTAACATAAGGTACAGACTTTAACAAAAAAATACCCAAATTCTTTCACAAAAATTTAAAAATTGAAATACTAAACTGGCGAGAGATTACGAACATCATTAACCATAAACGCACAAAAATCGTGGTGAATATATACATATATACATATATATATATATATATATATATATATATATATATATATATATATATATATATATATGTGTGTGTGTGTGTGTGTATATATAGTTGTGTGTATATATATAATATATATATATATATATATATACACACACACACACACCACGCGTGACTTTTTGTATTCACAAACATTAAATCACAAATATCGGTTAATATCGAATTCACTAACCACGGCAACTTGCAATCAAGGGGAATCGTAATTGTTTCTGTGCCTACCAGGATTCGAGCCATGGCCTGGCTTAGAAAGAGACAGAGAGCGCCTTTGACCACCCAGCTAGCCTAGGCATAACACAGCCTTCAACTCACTAGCAAGGGAACCCAAGTTTATTTATATACAACTGCCTCCTTTGACCTGAGTATCGAATTACGGGCTATATCTAGTAATAATTATTCTTCCTAATGAACACCATATTCTTTGGAAGCTTGAATTTCAAGTCAATGGCCCTTGTATTTCATCTACTGAATAATAATAATAATAATAATAATAAATAATAATAATAATAATAATAATAATAATAATAATAATAATAATAATAATAATAATAATAATAATAATAGTTATCCAACTGTTTATCCTTTGGAGGGATGACCCAAGGCAATTCCCATAGGGTTCTCTTATTTTGGGATGAGGCTGATAGCCACATGTCTTACGTTACCCTTTCTGCGACCCACAACAGTCGACTATCAGGTAATTTACAGCTTATGTAAACAAAATCACGAGGGGTTTCAAGGATGCATACAATAAACATACTAGATCTTCTGGGGTTGAACACTGGCCTTACTGCTGGTAAGACAAGTGTCTTAACCAGTGAGGCAGGACCACACAGATACACACACACACACACACACACACACACACATATATATATATATATATATATATATATATATATATATATATATATATATATATATATATATATATATATATATATATATATTTATTCATTTATTAAATATTTTACTTCCCTCAGGTCGCAGAACGCCCACCAGGAACTCCAACCCTCACGGCACCGCCCACCCACCCTTATCGCCGCCCATGAGCTGCCCTTCTCTAAAGCCGAATGCAAGCCCCACGCCCAAATGCACCATACCATGCACGCCCACAACCCCGCCCACGAGCTTCCCGGCGACTCCCCCGACGCCCACGCTCAAGGCCTCTCTACTGTCCGCCCCTACACTCATCATCCCACCTCCGCCCACCATCCTCACCACGCCCATGATCAAGTCCCCGCCCCTGAGCCCACCGGCCGCCGCCCACGAGACGTCCCGCTCGCCCTCGCCCAAGTCGCCCTCGTCCCCTCTGCTTCCGGACGACGACCATCTCGACGAAGGGCGGGACCCCGAGGACGACTCCGCTGGCATGGTAAGGCCTTAAGGGATTCTCAGCTGGTGATTCTTAATGAAAGTGACTCTCACTGAATCACAGTGGCTTTTGCTTAATTTTTTTATTCTCAGCTAAATATATTGACTCTTAATTTTGTGATTCTTATTTATATATTGATCTCGATGGGGAAGACCTAGTTTGATCCCTGACAAAGATTCTTACTTTGATTTAACGATTCTTAATTAATTAGTGATCTTAAATGCAGCAAGTCTTACCTAAAGTATATATTTTCATTTTAGTATCGTGATTCTTAATCAATTAAATTTAACTATACTACGCGGATTCTTATATAATAATGATATACTTTCTCCCGCCCTTTGACAAAGATTATGGCAATACAGTTTATCTAAATGTTTACTAATTATAACTGAGCTTGAAGATGTAATGACACCTGAAATTATCCATGAACGAAGCAGATGCATGGTGAGTGTTGGTGGAGTCTCGACAAGTGAATCTACAGTAAACAGTGGAGTGCTGCAGGGGAATGTTATATGACCTTTGCCGTTTGCCCTTCCCATGAAACTTACATATAAAAAAATGGCAGGAGATAAACGAGAAGGTTTACATTGGAGTAAAAATATGAAGTTGACAGAATTAAAATGTGTAAATGATGTTTTAGTTAGGAGAACTCACAAGATTTACAAAGCTGGCTCAAAAGAATGCATCACACACTTAGAGAGGTGGGACTCAAGATTCTAGGACAATAAGAAGCAAAGAGAACCGACCATGGCTCACAGGGGTGAAATAACACTATATGGAGAAAGTACTGAGCCTGAATCTATCGAATATTTAGAAATAACAGTATCTAGTGCAGGCTCTCTTGAGCTGGAATTTAGTAAAAAGCTAATATAGGCAAATCAAACGGTGGGCAAGTTGAATAAGATTTGGAAGTCAACTAACTGATAAGTTCCTCGTTGGGAGAGTCAACTAACTGATAAGTTCGAGTCTCAGTCTAATGAGGAGTAATTTATTTCTGGTGATAGAAATTCATGTCTCGCTATAAGATTCCACAATAAGCTAGGTCCCGTTGCTAAAACCATTGGTTATAGCCACGTAAAATAAGTCTAATCCTTCGGGCCAGCCCTAGATGTTAATCAGCTCAGTGGTCTGGTAAAACCATGGTATGCTTAACTTAGATGGCAGTAAATGATGATGATGATGAAAGACAGAGATGGTTTGGACATGTCCTTCCCATAACCTCTGGGAGAACAGTAGATGGGCTAATAGCATCAACTAGTCTCCTATGGGTACCAGAATAGTTAAAGGACCCAGACTTACTTGGATGAGAGCTGTTAGGCAGGAAGCTAGTGATGAGTGGAGATTAGTGAAAGACTAAGTGCAGTAATTATTTCTTCGTCAGCCCGGGGACGCAAATTCCAGCAGCTTACGCAGAGATGACGACAAGAAGAAACCGCGCAGGCGCAGAACGGCTTTTACTCATGCGCAGTTGGCTTACCTCGAGAGGAAGTTTCGCGTCCAGAAGTACCTGAGCGTGGCTGACCGCTCGGACGTGGCCGAAGCGCTCAACTTGTCCGAAACCCAAGTCAAGACTTGGTATCAAAATCGCAGGTGCGTTTAATGGGTAAAAAAAAAAAAAAAAAATATATATATATAATGAAAATATAATATAAACACTATTTAAACGTTGAAACCATATATTTAAATATATGGTTTCAACGTTTAAATAGTGTTTTATATATTTTCATATTACACTATAGTATTACAGGAAAAGACATTCATATATATATAATGTTTGTGAAAAACTCTACAGGAACCGCACAACACTTTTAACTTCTCGTTAATTAAGACGTTTATAATGTTCATTAACTTAAAGTTCCATCAGTTTTAACAAGAATTTCTTGAATTCGTGTTTTTAAGTAAGCTTCTTACAGTTTATAATATAAATAATGCTAATACTAAAATCTTTCCCACTGAAAACATATCCTTTTTGCATTAAAATATTGCACTGGGGTAGATCTGCATTCAATTAACAAAGGCTACTGCCACTAAAATATAGTTTTCTGTGTTTTTTATTAGCTACCTCTCAGAAAACAATTGCAGTAGCCCTATCAAGTTTTTTTTTTATAAATATTCTACTTCGTATATTCTTTCATTCCACCAATTATCAACCACAACGCATTATTTTCTACCTTGATAATTTATATATGTTGCAGGGAATATAAATGACCAGTTCGCTTAGGAACATTTGATCCCCAAGGACTAGTACTAAACATGGCGACATGTACACTGTTTCGCCGTGTTTAGTACTAGCCCTGGGGGACAAATGTGTTTTGCCGTGTTTAATACTAGCCCCTGGGGGATCAAATGTCCTCAAGTGCATTTGATCCCCTAGGGGTAAGTGTTAAACAAGACAAAACAGTGTAGATGAATCACTGTTTCGCCATGTTTACTACTAGCCCTTGGGAATCAAATGTCCCTAAGCGAATTGGTCGTTTCACATATTCCCCGTAACATAAATATTTATAGAAAATGGAGTAATGGGAAACTCAAGTGTTTTCCGGTTACGTAGAGATCCATTACATAGGCATCTACTTAAAATGTTGTTTTCATATTGTGTAAGTGCATGACATACCAGATGTTAATAAATACCTCTACTATTTGTACTGAACGACTTTTTGAACCTTACGCAATTTTCTAACTCATTCTTAGCGTTTGATAAATGTAAATGCTCCTGGTCAGGGCAATGCCTCTCGCCATTACGATGTTGCTAGCATATCATGAGCAGAAATGTTCAATAAGGTCATTCATTTTTTTATTCATGCATCTAGGCTATGCTGTTTTTCATCAAATAGGTCATATATATCACATAACCACAGGTGAAAAATAAGAAACGGGGTGTAGGTCCTGACCGGTTTCGACTTTATTTCAAGCCATTGACAAATGAATCACGTACAAAAGTGATAATAATCATATATATATATATATATATATATATATATATATATATATATATATATATATATATATATATATAAAATGTGTGTGATATTAACAGACAATCCCCCTTGTATTCAGCAATTTCAAGTGACGAATCTTTCCTTCTGCTCATTACAGGACCAAATGGAAGCGCCAGAACCAAATGAGACTGGAACAGCTTCGACAGAGCGCAGGCGTCGGGGTCGAGAAGGACCTCCTGGGCGGAGGCGGGGGGCGCAGTTCCCCCGCCGACCCCCTGGGGGTCGTGGCCCCGACGTGCTGCCCTCCGTACTTCCTGCCGCCCGTGGATCGCTCCTGCTTCATCACCACGGCGGGATTATTTACCAGGCTCCCTTACAGTCCCTCCTGCCCCTTGTGACCACAAGCTGACCCCACGTGACCCATGACACCTCTGTCGTATAGTCCGTCGTGTCCTTTGTGACCTCCAGGAGGTGACTGACCCTTCCTTCCATAGACGCTGAATGTCATATCTCTCTCTCTCTCTCTCTCTCTCTCTCTCTCTCTCTCTCTCTCTCTCTCTCTCTCTCTCCTGCCGCTGCACAGGAGATTACTGCTTACAACTACTACACGCGCTGCTTGTTTACGCATCTCCTCCGCTTTTTGTTGACGATCTCCCAGTGCCCCTGTGGACGCCCAAACGGGTGTGCCGGGTCGATGACCCGGGCACGGCGTTTGTGAGAGCTGCGCTTCATTTTCCATCGCCGGCATTAGGTCAGGTTTGATTCCACTGTACATAGGTAAACGTGGGTGTGCGTGTTGATACCGTTGCGTCTGTATAGCCAAATGTTTTTTATATCTTGCCTACTACTACTGTTAAGACTTCTAGGATAAGGAAGTGTTCGTGTCTAAGTTTGTGGTCAGTGACGAAAATACTGCAATTTGAAAATAGATTAACTTGCGGTTGTTAGTGACACATGGTCGCATTTTGATATTATGACATTGCCTTGTGGTAATCAGTGCAAAATGAAGTTAATTAACTATTGGACGTCGATGAAAATGGTCGAGTGTTGAAAGAACGGTATTGAAGCCGACTGGCTTTCCGACTGGTGTTTAGCCTAATTAACGGCAAGTTTAGCTACAAAATGATTGTGAAACCATATAAGTGAGAACGGCAGTCAAAACAAACATGCTAGACTTCGAAAAAAGATATGGGAACATTCTCTGTGTTTCGGGAATGTGGGGTTCTGTCTCTCAAAGGGTAGTGATCACACACACAGCAAGTGGAAGACAGGGAAATGATGATAAAATATTGATGTCGCAATGATTCACTGAAAACGATTGCATTTCGACATTAGAAAGGCATATGCTTCACTGTAACAGCTCGTGAAACAAGGTTTGCCCAACCTTTTATTTATTTTTGATAGGCGAATTCACCCCCCCACCCCACACTAAACTATGCAAGATAATTCAACAAGGTGTTATATGAAAAAATGTACCTTTAAAATGCGGGTTAACAGACCATCAGGAAAATGCGTTCAAACTGTGACATTTTGTTCTGTGGAATCATCGAGTACGTAGATGCCATAACGGAAATGAAGGTTATAATTTTCTATTTTTACTGGATCCATGAGTCCCAAAATTTATAACCTGACTGACCAATATCTATCATCCCGAAAGAATATTATCCTGATTTTATTAATCCCTTTAACCCCTGTGGTGAAGAAGTTTACAACACAAGCGATGGAAAACTTGAATTTTTATCGCAACGCTAAAGAAAAATAAAATGGACACTGCTGTGAAAAAAAAAACAGGCTTTATATTAATGGGAAAAAATGGACACTGCCGTGTGTAGTTTTATCTTTTCGGAGGAGAAAGTTTAGTGACTGCTTATAAAAGAAACACTGGACCTACAGAAAACAAAAGATTTTGTGTACAGAAAATGGAACGTAGGAAACACAAAATGCAAATGGCATTTACGGAAAAGAAAACGGACTTACATTTAAGAAAAGCAAAGCGACCTCAGGTCAAGTGAGGGGACTGCTAGATGTGGCTTTTAGCAACGCTAATAGTAAGAGCCTGAGGTTGTCTGTTCTAGTCATATTTATTTATAGAACACATCTGAATCGACTTTTGTTTCCAGGGTAGATCATGCGCATACCTTTTGTCTGTTATCTATAAGTACTGGTAGGAAAATAGACTCGAATATGTGCAAATGTCTTTTATTTATCGACCTTGAAGCAGCTGGAAGGGAATTAGTAGGCAAGCCTGTTGCTATACTACTCCTGACCTGAGTACTGCATTAGGTACCCGGTGGTAAGGTAAGTGTGGATGGTGTAGAATGGCATGGGGGTAGCAATCTAATCCTACAATACTTGTTGAAAACCTGCCAGATAACATATCCTGGATGGAATTGAGTATAGAATTTAGACCAAGCACTGGGACCCATGAGGTCATTCAGCGCTGAAACGGAAATGACAGTGCTGTAATAGGTTTGAAAGGCGTAACAGGAGGAAAACCTAGCAACTGCACTATGAATCAATTGTTAGGAGAGGGTGGAAAGTAAGATGGAAGAAAGAGAATATGAAAAGAGGTACAGTAAAAGGAACGAAAGGGGTTGCAGATAGGGGCCGAAGGGACGCTGCAAAGAACCTAAAGTAATGCCTACAGTGCACCGCAGTAAGTGCATTGACGGCACTAACCCCCTACGGGGAAACATATCCGGGAGCCAACCCCTTGAAGAAATGGAGTTTTATCTATCTACCTATCTAATAGGGCTTAAGAAATATCAATGACATTAAGATAACGCATCCTGGGGCCCACCCCTTGAAGGAGAAATGAAGTATGTTTATCTATCTATCCAATAATAAGCATTCGGAAAAACTCATGACAATAGCCAGCACAACATTCCTCCTGTAGACCTAAGTGCCGATGAAAGGATGAACCTTTAGTGTTCATCAGCTTTGTAGAGCTTCAAAACAGCCATTTCACACACCATAAATTTCATATCACTAGTACCTCTCTCTCTCTCTCTCTCTCTCTCTCTCTCTCTCTCTCTCTCTCTCTCTCTCTCTCTCTCTCTCTCTCTCCATGTAATATAACGTGACACTCACTTATAATCTGCTCCCAAAGGCCTTTCAGTCTAACAATCTGCCATACTGTCAAACATGTTGATTCCGCATCCGTTTTTCCCTCTACCATCCTTACTCCTATGACTTCTGTAGTATACGACCTTTTTACCAACATATCTTCTCCAAGCCTTTCCTGGCGTGATAACTCCATGACCTACCATTCACCTACCAACAATTCTTTACTTTTTACTATTCTCCATACTAGAACCATAAACACTATCCCTACTAACCTCGGTAGCTTCAGCTTTAGCAAAAACAGTAAGAGACCTATGAAAATCTGTACTCTTTTACATATCCTCCCTACCCTGAGATACCCTCGGGGGAATATATTCACTACCAACCCATACCTTTGGGCTGCACCGAACAAAATCCCCGTGCCTTTGTGCGTGTCTAGGCCTTTAGACGTTTGTTACACTCTGTACCAAAAATACTCAGTCTTTTCTTCCTAAAGTGTGTGTATATAAAATATAAATACATATATATATACATATAAATATATATATATATATATATATATATATATATATATATATATATATATATATATATATATATATATATATATATATATATATATATATATATATATACATACATATATACAGTATATATATATATCGACTTTACAGGCAAATCCACTCCCCAGAGATTAATACAGCATACACGCTCAGTTAGGTACGGACAACAGAGCTCAGCTATTTATAACCACATAAATAACCAAAATTCACAGAATAAACTGGAGGCCTATGTCTCGTATAATTTATTGCAGCAATTTTCGGTTCAAAAGCCAGATGGTGGAATCAGCCCTGATTAAACAAAGAAATACCATAATCTTTCAAGAGGCGCCTGGGATTCATATATTTATAGATAAGATCTTCCTCCAACCAGCGATTAAGAAGATTAGAGAAATTGTCAACAGAAGTGATGTAACGGCTGACCTATGGACCTTCTGGTACAAATAGTGCTTTCCTGTAACCTTTTTCTCATTCATTATTTGCCTGAGGGGTAAGACAGTTTGATCTCTGAAATATAGCCTTTACTTTCTACATTTTGGCATTTTTATGGGGCCTTATATTTGATATATACATATATATATATATATATATATATATATATATATATATATATATATATATATATATATATATATATATATATATACATATATATATTATATACATAGCCACTGGGAAAGTTCAAATTGAAACGACAGAGTGCCAAGCACTTTTATGTATTTTAAGACACCTTCGGGGCACAAACAAAAACAAAATCATGCGGTTACTTTTGTGATTTCTTAGTATCATATTCAATATATATATACACACATACATATGTACATTGTGTGTATATATATATATATATATATATACAATATATATATACATATATGTATATATATAATTTGATTTTGTACGTTAAAATATTCAATGACATGCATTAGATTCAAGTTACATTATTTTCAGGCAGAAATATCCGTTAAGATTTAAAAGAAAAACAAGTCCTGAAAAAAAAATATATAAGGCCTTAAAACCATCATCATGTCTCTAGAGAGGTAAACCCATCCACTAAGCTTTGGGAAATGCTACCCTCAACGTTTGTAAGAAAAATACCAAGGCTTCTGAGACAAAAATACCCAATACTTGAGAGAAAGAGCTATCCTTAAAGCTTAAGAAGTATCATCAGCAACTGAGAGAAAAACATATCATCATTGGGATATGAGAGAAAAATACCCAAGTTTTGAGAGAAAACTAGTACCAAGGCTTGAGAGAAAGTAGCATGAAGGCTTCAAAGAAATTATAACCTCAAGGCTTGCCAGAAAATTACCATCGAGGCTTGAGAGAAAAACTACTCTCAAGAACTGGAAGAAAACATACCCTCATGCTGGGGAAAGAATAACTTCCAAGCTTGAGGTGAAACTACATCAATGTTTTGGGAGAAAAATTAGAATCAGTGCCTGTAAAACTACCTGAAAAACTAACTTCCTGACTTGGAAGAAAAAAAAAATTGATATCCTGAAAAAACAAAAAACACCCTACCCCTCCAGGCTTGGATGCATAAACTAACCTTAGGGGTTGATAGAAAAACTATTAAGGCATAAGAGGAAAAATTACCATCGTGACTTGAAAAACTACTCTTTGTATTAAAAAAGTACCCTCAGGACTCAGTAGATACACCAATCTCATGGCTTCTCATAAAAACTATCAAGACTTGCAAGGAAAGACAATCTGAAAGTTTGAGGAAATTAAGGCTGAAGGGAGAAACTCCCGTCAAGGCTGAGAACACAAAATGCCTCCCAAGTCCAGAGAAAAACTACCACCAAGGTTTGAAAAAATAAAAACCACAATTCAGAACAATTATCAAGGCTCAAGAGGAAAACTACACTCAAGCTTCAAAAGATAAAACCACTGTACTTGCAAAGTTTGTGACAGAAATCCATTATCAAATCTTAAAAGGAAAATTGCCCACTAGGCTTGGAGTAAAAACTGCCCACCGGAATTTAGAGAAAATTCCTTCAATGTTTGACAAAATATTACCACCAAGGCTTCAAAGTAACAAACACTGGAGGCTTAAGAGAAAAAAACTACCCCAAAGCTTTGAGAGAAAGGGCTACCCTAAAGGGTTGTGAGAAAAAACTACCCTTAGTGGCTGACAGAAAAAAATTTACCTCCAGGAATTGAGGGAAAATTGTACCCTCAAGGCGTGAGAAAAATTTACCCCACCTTCAAAGCTTCAGATAGAAACTAACCTCAATCCTCCCAAGAAAAATCACCTAAAAGGCTTGAGAGAAATAACTACCGTTAATGCCTCAAGAAAAACTACCCAAAAGGCTTAAGAGAAATAATCTTCAGAACTAAAGAAAAACTACTCTCAAGGTTTGAGAGTGAAAATTAACATCACCGCTTTAGAAAAACTTTTCCAAGGCTTGAGAGAAAAGCTACCTACTAAACTTGAAAGAGAAAATTTCCCATAACGCTTGAAAGAAAAGCCTACCTCTTAAGAACAAAGGCTATCCTCAAGGCTTGAAAAAAAAAAAAAATTCATGGCTTTATATAAAAAAAAAGGTATCCTCAAGGCTTGAAAGATAAAAATATTCATGGCTTTATAAAAAAAAAAACTATCTACAAACCTTGAAAGAAAATTATCATCACAGCTAGGAACAAAAACAAACACTTGGGGCTTAAGATTAATTACTATCAAAGCTAGAGAGAAGAAACTACCCTTAAGACCTGAGAAATACAACCACCCTTAGTTTTTATGAAAAAGTAAACTCATGGTTTGTAAAAGAAAAACACTCACAAAGCATGAGACAACGTTACCCTTAAGGCTTGAGAGGAAAAACTACCCTCAGGAGTTGAGAAAAATTACCCATTAGATTTGAAAGAAAAAACTACCCTCAAGGCTTGAAAGAATAATTAATCCCAAGACTCGAGATAAGAGACTAAATTCAAGGTTTGTGAAAAAAACTATACTGTGACTTCAAATTAAAAATTACCCTCAAAATCTGAAGAGAAAACTATCCTCAAGGCCTGGGCAAAATTCTATACACTAGGTTTTAGAGAAAAATTACCCTTTAAAGTTTGATATAAAAAACTTTGGCCTGTGAGAAAAACTACCCTCAAGGCATGATAAAAAAAACTTAGGTTCACACTTGTGGCAAATGTAGATGCTGACGCAGGTTAAGAGAAAAGTCATGGTTGAAAGAAAAAGAAAGCTGTCATGGCTTGAGAAAAACCTCCCATGAAGACTTGAATGGAAAACAACCATTAGGCCCTGGGGCTGACTGAAAAAACTATCATTGAAGCATGAGAAAAATACTGCCAAAGCTTGAGAAGAAAAATTTTAAAAACTGTCCTCAGCATTTAACACGCAAAATTACTATCAAGATTCAGGAGGGAAAACTGCTGTAAAGACTTAAGAAAAATTCCTTAGAACTTTGAGGAAAAAACCCACTGACAATGCTTAAGAGAAAAAGTGACTCGGCTCAGTAACACGGCCTACTAGGTTAGGTTAGGTTAAGGTACATTAGGTTAGTACAGTTCCTTTCATAATAGATTTCCTTAGCCAATCCCTTCTTAAACATATTATGGCTCTCTGATGACTTATGCATGTGCAGAACCATTCCATACCAACATGACAGTCCAGTCTTTCTCCCAACGTTTTCCCCTACCCAAAACCCAGGCATTCCCAAACGGTCCCCAACCATGCTGTGTAGATGTGCGGTTAGTAATAATTGACCGACAATAAATGATACCACCTCCTTCATCAGCAACTCTAAAAGTAAAGGAAAAATCAATTTCCAAGGTAATAGTCCTTGCGGAGCTGTTCTATAGTTTTACCAATTATTGTGATATGAAATAACGAGGCACTTACCAATAAAGATTTAAGCAATAAGCCTAGCCAAACCTGATTTAACCTAACTAGACACGAACCGTTTTAGACTAATTGGTGTGCCTTTACTGGTTTACCTTAAACGATCTGATACCATTCTTGATATTTCAAAGTAAGAGATCTTCAAGGAAATTGATTTTTCCTATACTTTTAATGTTGCTGATGAAGGTGGTGGTGTTGTTTATTGTCGATCAATTACTGTTAACCTCATTTCTACCCAACATGATTGGGGACCCTTTGGGAATCCAGGGTTTTGGAAACATTGGGAGAAAGACCGGAATGTCATGTTGTTATGGAATGGTTCCGGGCACGTGTTAGTCATCAGGGACCCATAATATGTTCAAGAAGGGATTCGCTAAGGAAACCTATTATAAAAGGAACTATACTAACCTAACGTACCCTAACCTACCAGGCTGCATTACTTAGCTGGGGGGCTCCAACCCCCTGGTGAAGGAAACTCCACTTTTTACCAAAAGCTCCCCTATAACCCTGCGCATGCGCGATAGCAATCCAGGATGGCCAGCAAACAACTTCTGAGATTAATTACAGGTTAATTACAATCGACCGACAAAAATTAACGGTAAATTCTTGAAAAGCAGCCAAAATACTATAGGAAAAATCAATTCTTAAAGTAATACCCCATAACGATCTATTGCTTAGTAGTTCTACACCAATCTCCACTAATCTACCCAGGGGCATCACCCCCTCGTAACCTACCCGGCGTTTGCCATTATGAAATCAATCGGATAAACTTCTCATAGTAAGCCTGGGCTTATCACAATAAAAACAACTAGGTCTATAATTCTCACCTACCTTATTTCCTGTGGAATGGTACTTTCAAAGAACTTGGGAATGGGTCCCTCAACGTTTTCAATATAAGCACTTATTAATCCACTGTTTTTTTCTTAACAATCAAACAAAAAGGTTATTTTGAGCAGCCGAAGTAACAACCTCCCAATTTCACAATCCAAACATCACTGCATGAAATGTCCTTGGACTTGGATTAAAAACGTTTTATGAAAGGGAAAATACCTTTCGTCCCAAATAAACGTACATTGTAACTCTGTTATAAGTATCTTTAATAATTAAATTTGTGAGATATTAGTTTTAATTTACAAAATGTTCTTTTAATTCTACGTTTCATTCAATTTTATGACGCAAAACTATTTCTAAAAATGTATACTCTAATTGTGCACTGTCTATTGCTTCCGTTTCTTGGTTTTGTCATCGGTAATTCTTCTGGAATTTAATTAATTAACAAGCTGAGGAGGAAAGTAAACCAAAGGAGCATTGTTACTGACGTTTGCTGCTGACCTTTGATTACTCGCTAAAGGCGTGAATGAAAGTCACAGACTCTGCTTTAGGTTACTAGGTCTAAACATAGGCCTAAGGCGTTTTGCAGTACAGTTCTTAAGATGTTGAATTTCTTTTTAATTTCTCTCCGAATATGAAACTAAGATTGGTATAACTAAGCAATAACTCGGCATGGGGTATTACTTTGGAAACTGATTTTTCTTATAGTATTTTTTGCTTATCAAGAAATTACCGTTATTTTTTGTCAGTCGACTGTAATTAACCTCGGAAGTTGTAAGCTGGCCAGCCTGTAATGCTATTGTGCATGCACAGTGTTACAGGGGAGCTTTTGGTAAAAAGTGGGGTTTCCTTCACCCGGGGGGTCCGCCCCCCCCGACTAAGTAACAGGTCCTGCTAGGTTAGGTTAGTTTAGTCTAGTTCCTTATGTTAGGTGCCCTCAGCCAATCCCTTCTTGAACATATGGCTTCCATAACAACATGGTGGTCCAGTCTTTCTCCCAACATTTTCCCCCAACCGAAACCCCTCGTTCCCAAAGGGTCCCCCAACCATGCTGGATAGATATGAGGTTAATAATAATTGACTGAAAATAAACATTACCTCCTTCATCAGCAACACTTAAAGTATAGGAAGAATCAGTTTCAAGGTAATAGTCTGTGCAGAGGTCGTGCTTACATACCCCAAGATTTTTTAAGAATGGTTTATCTCATGTTTTGTACATGTCTGACCGTATTTTCCCAACCCCCAATGCAAGTGAAGGGGAAGAGGGACCCCAGTAGGAAACGGGTTTTTTCAGAGGCAAAACCAAAACTGACCAATTTACACCATGAGTGGTCTAAAATGTTTAAGTTACGAGGTAAGCATTCCAAAAAATGCATTGTCCTTAATCAGCAGCAGTCACTAAACATTATAGGCCTACCATAAAGCGTAAGATATTGTAGGGCCAGTTAGGTTACCCTGGCAGATTTAACTTTGATAGGTTAGACTAGAGCAGCTGTACTAGTTTCCGTATGAGACTACTAGTCAAGTCAAAATTTTGGTAGTCTGGTTTTCACATTGTAAGTCATTATTTTTTATGCATCATAAACATTTGAGCCTAGTTTATTCAGAACATTAAGTTGGTTTTGTTTTAGGTTAGCCCATCTCGGATATAAAGAAAGAAGATATATAAGTAGTATTCAATGAAGTGTTGTTGGCCAGTATGATGAGCCATTTGAATAGTCTAATGTCGTAAGAGTAGGTTAGTGTCGTAAAGTGATACTGTAGATGTGGAATGTACTCCTTGTGGAGGTAATGCATTAAACTGGCTTAACATTTCTGCAACCATTTGGCTGTGAGTTCCATTTGGCATATACAGTTATTTCATTTTAAGAATTATATGAGTTGTTGACAAAGCACTTTTCTGTAAAGTTATTTTATCAATTGTGTTACAGTAATAATGCATTATATTGATTGTTAATGTACCAGCAGAAATAAATGCCTTAGCATTACTGTTCTTCAGCTTATAATACAGGCTTTTGTTCTGTCTATTGATATTTTTTGTTTCTACGTACTGTAAATACAAACCAGAGCCTTGTATGTAGTAGTATTGTACAGCACATGCTGGAAACTGACATTGAGTAACAAGGTAGCTCATTGAAGGTAGGTAGAGTCAGGGTAGTAAGCCAGCTCTTTTTCTTTGGCCATTGTCAAGTCGAGATGTGAAGGCTCCCTGCCTAGAGTACTCAGCTGCCATAAAGCTGAAGGTTGAATGGAGTGACTGGTTCTCTTTCTTCCTTTACAAGGCAGCAGTAAAGCCTAGTAAGTTGTGGGTACAATCCGCAATTGGACATCTTATCGTAGGGATTTTAAGTTGTAAGGCATGACTCAGTCTGTTCTCAGTGACAGGGAGATTGTTCCCAGTGGTAAAGGTGTCATCTGAACCCATCAGTGTATGATTGACCTAGATACCAGCTGCCTTCTTATCTTTAAGGCAGTACAAGGTTCTCTGAAGTTATGCGTCTCATTGTGGCTCAGGGCCTTATCAGTCTTGCATCCCAATGCCAGATTGTACTGGAGGTTACAGAAGTTCTCGGTCCCCTGCTCATGATTGCGACTGATAGCATGACATTTCTGGGCGAGATTCAGCTTACCAGGCAGTTGAGAGAGTATCCTCCCACCAAAGGAGTACTCCTACCAAGGCAGCAGCTTGTCTTTTTGCAGGAAGAAACGCCATATTTTTAAAGTAATGTGTATCTTTCCTTGGTATACAAACCAGTCTTTTATCAAAATCCCACGTCAACTAGTCCACTTAGTCCTTGATGCCTAAGGGAACAGTGACAGCCTATGAAAAACCCACTCACCTGCAGACCTTCAATTACTTTACCTAATCAGGTTTCATGAACTGTTTTCACAGCATGCTAAGGAATAGCATTCTGGTATGTATACCTAGGAAAATTTCAAATTACCTTAAAAATTTAATATATATATAGCATATATCATTTTTTTGCACTTTCAATTTATCCAGTCATTAAGTTTTTAAAGTTTCATAAGCTGTAGCAGCAATTTAAATAAACAAAACATTTAAGCCAGACCTGGTTTGAGTCGCCTTAAAATTCAGTTCTACAAAGCATTTAGTACTCAAGGCTTTTAGGGAACATAAATGCCATCAACGAAGTAAATAAATATTTATTATCAAGCAACAAACTTAATACACAAAATATAAAAAATAATCTCAAATGAAAGATGCACCAAAATAGGCATATCCAAGGGACACATGAAAAAGTACATTAAAAAATCTAATGTGAAAATAACAAAGTCAGCAGCTGTTTACATCCATTATCAACTGATTTATAACTACTGTGGTATATTCTAAAAACAAAGTTTTCCTCAGAATAGCTTTCTAAACTTTTCTGTTTTTACTGACATACAAACGTAAGAAAATTTCTGCTTCGTTTTGCAGACTTTACAGCAACAAAATGTTTACTAACGGTCTTGTTACCACTGTAATACACAATTCTGTCGAGTCTTTCTAATGGAAGATACGCTGAACTTTGCATATGGAAAACTACTTTTACAAAGTACCTGAATTAAAAAAGTTCAAACCATGAAAACATTTTGAATACAATATTTACAAAAGTATTTATAATAGGTGAGCACAAATTTGAAACTATTTTACAATTAGCAAGGTGAACAATTCTTGACTGTACACTAGAGTAGCTAGATTTAGAAAAAACTTTGTACAACAGACAGCTGATAAGAAACTCTAATTATTTTTTTTTTATAAAATGCTTTTTGAAGATAACCAACCTTGGAGATGAAGCAAGTACAATCAGATGTAATAGTTTCTGAATGTAGATAATAATTTCCAAGTGACTGCAACAAATTCCTTACTAAAACACTTCTAGCACATAGACTCTCGAGTAGCCTAGCCATTATATTACTTCACTAAAGTATCTGTTCAAGGACCAATTTTCCTAACTATGAAACACAGGCAGCCTTTTGCTCATAAAATTTCGACTGACACAGAGATAATACAGGTCACTGGTTTACCCGAATCACTATTGTGCTGAATCACAGGATGATTTTATTTTAGATCAATTACGATAATGATAAAGAGACCTCTTTACTTGCAAGCACCAATAAAACTTACAAACATGTGAAGTCCATGTTGATTAACAAGGTGTATACTTGCTTTTTTTTTTAAATACAATCTAATAAACGAATCTTTTGAGTAAATAGCAATAAAACATTCTATAATTATTTCTTAAAAATATGTGCCATATATACAACAGAGCAAAATGTTCATGAAAGTATAGCTTCTGTATTTTAGACCTGAAGAAATTATATGGAAAATGGTAGACTGCTTTAGAAAAGCAAACCATAAGAATCTAGAAAGATTTCTCAAATAGTGTTGACTGATAAAAAGAAAAATCTGGAATGTTCTACATTCTATGATGAAAAGTGCTTTGTATATACTGCTGCTTCGTAAGCTACTTTTAGTGAAAGTGATTCTACAAAATTAAATACAGTACCAAACTACAGCACAAGACAGTGATGACAGCATAAATTTTGACTGAAGTTTTTGCAAAACATGGATGCAACTTCAAATTCACAACAGCATGGAAAGTCCAATACAGAACAGGCAGTCCACGGTTTACGACGTGTCCGGCTTACGACGTTCCGAGGTTACGATGCTTTTCAAATATATTCATCAGAAATTATTTCCCGGTTTGCGACGCATGTTCCGGGGTTACGACACGTCGTACGCCGATCCGACGGAAAAAATATGGCTCCAAAAACGGCAGAATAATCAAAATTTTGAGGTTTTTTGATGAAAAACTCAATAAAAATGCAGTTTACATCGTTTTCAATACACCCAAAGCATTAAAAGTAAGGTTTACTTAGGATTTTTGACAATTTTCGACGATTTTTCAGTTTACGACGACTTTCGGCTTACGACGTGGCGGAAAAACGGAACCCCTGTCGTAAACCAGGGACTGCCTGTACTTGAAGATACTCAGCTAACTGATAAATTAAGATGTAGAGTAATAAACTGAGGGCTAGCAGAAAGCAAAACACTGAATGTACAGTATAGGAGAATCTTCTCAAACTTGTACCTCATGAGGAAAGATCCTCACTTATGAGTATGAGGAGCCAAATTGTGTATTGTAGGTAAAGACTCACGGCAACAGAAAACAAGGTAATGTCCATTAAAAGCTGGTATGTAGCTATGTATATACAGTACATGGAATACTTCACAAAATATATAATTAAGAAAAAATATTTTAAATGCTTTAATATTTTCCTTCAATGTAAGATATGCACATACAGTATTATGTAAGGAAACTGACATTTAGTGGTACACACTGAAATAATTTTAGCAGTAAAATATACTGTAGTAACAAAACAGGGAAAGTATCTATCTATCTTGAGCACTTGAATAATGTCAGCAATAAAATTTAACAGGAACAGTATCTTGAAAACCAACAAGATTGTAAAAAATACATCCTTACAAAAAATTATCCATGCCCTTGGAAAAAAAAAAGTCTAGAATGATCTTTTGAAGCACTTTTCTTTCTTTGTACACTATAATGATGCTTTGCAGTAGTTTCCTTCAAGCATTGTATCAGTTTTCATCTTCTTTTCTAACATGTTAAAATGTGTTTCAGTATGATAAAATGTAACAAAACTGCAGAAGTATATTACATATAAATAAAAAAAAAAATTTTTTTAGACAATAGACAAGAACATAGGCAATTTAAAATTTGTTCGCACATGATTCGTCCCTCACTCGAGGTATGATATACAAACCAATCCAAATACTACTGGAATTTACAGTACACAACTAGCTTAGGGTCAACTTGATGCATGATGATTACCAATTAACAGCACAGCCGCAACTGAGCAAATTCAGATATCCTATGATTTCCATTTGAATTTATAATCATACATGATTTAATATTAATCATAAAGAAAACTGTCCATTTAACTGGCAAAGTGGTCAAACAGAATAGCAATTTATATAATGTGAAAAATTCCTTCCAATTCCACATTTATTCAAGAAGTAAAATTGAAAATAATGCAGAACTGTCAGTGTCTGGTATGTGGAAAAACAAGGACTGCAAATAAATTATCATACTCCCGCCATAATTCACAGCAGACTTTGCTGCACAGATTTCTGTAAAGCTCATAAAATTACAAAACTTATGTAGATGTTCTCTAAAAAATGCCATGTGAAATATATCTTCAAAGAAACTTTGCAGAATACTTAAACGTCAACATCCATTAATCAGTATGTAAAATCTAAATCATTTAAATGAAACTCAGCAGCTATGTGCCACCAAAAATGATTTCTTATTAACGACAGGTTAAATCAGTTCAATTTCAATTAAGTTACAGAGGTCAAGTAATTGATAAATATTTTGTGACAAGCTTCAGGTATGTTAGAATAAAAAATGTTTACCGAATACAAAAATTTCAAAGGTACAGAACCAGAACTGTTTATTGTATGGCAAGCATAAGCATAAGTACTTACTAAAACTACTTATAAAAATTCTCATGCAAAAGTATTGGAAACGGAAGAAAAAGCATTTGTCGCGTTACTGATTTTCCAGTAGGTACATTACTGATGTCACTGGTAGTATAAATTCGATGAATACTTAGAGTAAGACATCAAAGTAATTCCATCTTGTCAATGGAGCTGTAATTCACTTTCAGAAGATTTCATGCACATATGAACAGTGTATTTGTTTATATGAACACAATATATTTGCTCATTTGTAAAGCTCATAAAGGAAGGGATACTATTAACCTACTAGGCTAAGGTAATGTACACTCATATAAAAAAAACTCACAAAAGCTGTAAAAGAAACAAAAGTACAAATATTCATCCAAGCAACATTTTAAGCTTCTAGGGCTAAGATTATCATCATAGGATTTCTTAAATATGCTAATTTTCTACATGATTAGAAAGGATAATCACAGCAATAAACTATACCTGACTGAGAATCTGAGCACGAGTGATAAAACATAGCAATATAACCTGCCCTCTTAAGAATACATAACGCTTAGGGTTACAGTGGGCTCTGATGAATATAACTGGGTGGATGCATTCTTTTATTTTGTTTGACCACCATACTGTGAAGGTGCATTGTCTCACATTTATCACCACGCTGTTGTTGAAACATTTCGTCTAATATTTTCGATATTTTACTTGGATTACGATCAGGGCTTGTTTCGCTGGCACCTACTGTGTTTGTGTTTGGAATAATTCTTTTTCTCCAAGTAAGAATGATCAGCAGAGATGTCCTGGGTGTGACAATGACACTGACCCCCATTCTTTGTTTGTCGGGCAGCAGCCAGAAGTGTTTTCCATGTTCTTCCCAGTGGGAGAGATACAGCTCAAAAAGTATTGTCATTGTCTTCCGAGGAATATATACCAACACTATCTCCTCTCCTTTCTGTGGCTGCTCTGTCATATCCCTCCTGTTGCAGCAACTGCCCATATCCCTTCCACAGCAAAAGTTGTAGGCAAACCAGCTGATGATCAAGCTCCCCATTGTGTGTGTGGAACTGAGGCGGGGATTCTTCTCCTCCTTGCCTGATATCTGCTTCCTTGGCCACTGTTAGTGTATCACCAGGGTGACCCCAAGAGACAGAGTTGTTATAATCTGCGTGGCCTTCCTAAGGCATTCCAGGTGAACCTTCTTTGTTTACTTTTATTGAGCATTTGACGAAGGCCAAATATGTGTATCAAGATGTTTTAACTTGGCTTCCGCACAAGATTTGGTATCAAGATGTTTTAACTTGGCTTCCCCACAAGATTTGACTGGTGAATTTGCTGATGTTCCTGCTGTAGATACTACATCATCTCCTACTGCTGTTTCTTCATGGATGTCTGTCTTGTCTCTGGACACTGAAGAGACTGGTGTGGAGAAAAACCAGGTTCAAGGGAAACAGAGGAAGCACACACATGCTTCATCTTCCTCCTCTTCTTCTCCTCCTCATGCAGGAAGCATAAGAAAGCTTGGAAAGCAACCCTCCACAAGAGGGCTAATTAGTCTTCTTGTAGTTGTTATTCCTCTGTTGGGCATGCCAGTGATACCAGTAACTTTTGCAGAGGCTGGTGATCGTGGAACAAGTTCACCGGAGCATGATTCTGGTCACTCCCTGTCACCCATGTTGCTTTCTAGAGAGGAGAACCAATGCCAACTCTCCCCGTGATCATGTTTCCAAGGTGCATGGAGGCGAGTCTACACTAGCCCAGACTTCTTGCCTGGTCTTTGCTCACCAGTAATGGATCCTAGGGCTGCAGTGGAGGATGCTTTCCAGCACCCTTGGGACAACCTGGATGCATACATCTTCCTGTCATCCTGCCATTCTGCCTAATCCACCAGGTAATCAACTGAGTGCTGGTCAATCCTGGTCACTGGATGACCTGGGTGGCACCTTGATGGGCACAAGCCAAATGGTACCTGGGTCTGCTGTCCCTTCTCATAGAGCCACTAACAGAAATATACTCTTGTGGCATGCTCTACTTCATCAACGACACCTGTTCTGCTGTCATTAGCCCATGCAAGCACTCGTGCTTTACGGCTAGAGACTATATAGTATCTCCTGCAAGGGAGAGGCTTTTTTTGTAAAAGTTGTTCAAGAGGTATCTGGCTCCATCAGAAAATCTGCAGCAGGTGTTCACAAGGAAAGGTGGGCCAACTTCTGTGGCTGGTTTCATTCTAGGGGTATCTCTAATCAGGTCTACTTTAGCAAATCAAGGAGTGTTTAGTCTATCTCTGCCGATGTAAGTTCCTCTCAGTATCCACAGGCTACCTCTCTACCCCATCTCATTTCTTCCATCTCAAGGGCAAAGATCTCAATAAGAGTTATGGTGGACAGTGCAAGTACATACACCTACACAGTACGCTGGTTGAAGGTAAACTGAAGATATGCAGAGGAATGCATGGATGATCATCCGCAACCCAGCATGAGAGACTGAAAATGGGTACTGTATCTCCAAGCTTTAACAACTGGTCCAGCTTGCATGAACAACTGGTCCAGCTTGCATGAATGATATCCATTATTTGTGTATCTAGGAGAAATGCAAATTATCTAAATTCACCATTTACAATAAATAGCACATTGTAAGTCAAGGACCCACATATGTTTTGTAAACCCAGAGAATCAGCTGAATTTTCTAAATAAACTTCATCAAAGCCAGAGAATCAGCTGAATTTTCCATATAAACTTCATCCACTTGTGAAAAACTATGAAAACAAAACCATACAGAATCTGGAAGACTAAAGGAAAGTCACAAAAGAAAACATGAAAAACTCACAGCCACATGAATCCAGAATGTTTGGCTAAGAGGCTGACAAAATGTCTTGGCCACTGGTTGGGATTTGACAAAATAGCTGTACTGGTAATGGTTCTTCCAAGGAGTTGATAAGTATATTAGGATTGTAAATACATTCTTATCTGTTATTCCTTATGAAATAACGATTAATTTACTATTAATAAAACATGTGAAGGATATAAACAACCTTACGAAAACCAAATTAAAAGTATAAATTACTTTTATATGGAAGGTTTATCCTAAAGCCACCATTAGATTTCAATCTTTTTCAAGTTCCACTGACTTATCCATGTGTAGCCAACAATGAAGTCCTGCATATAATAAAACTAATACAGTATAAAAGAAACACAATAGTTTTGTAAAAAGTAAATAGTAAATATTTAATTTTTCAAACAAGAAATATCCTACTTTACTAATTTTTCAAACAAGAAATCATTCTACAATGATTTCAGATTTCTCAGTCAAGATAATCTTTCATGGAATTCCTTGCAAATGCTGACAGCACAATGGGTCATTCTTTGTCATAATGAAGGGGATAGTGGGATATATATACTATTACTGTTTGGCATTTATGGGAAATACTTTGGGATTCTAAAGCTATGTTTTAAAAACTACAAATTGCAGCACTAGTTTTCCTGATTCCTGATGCTCCCTTATTCATTAAGGAAGTTGCTTAAAACAGGAGATCCCATAATATACAGCATATACATAGATTAATAATGTTCCCTTAATGTATACAAAATGTTCAAGCTTTTGGTAGTGATACAAGAGTTCAAACAAAGAACAACCCATCATTCTTACATGAATATACTTTTGGTACGTTGTGGAAAGTTTAAGGCATAATAAATAGCTATGTATTTATATTAAAACTGTGATTGCAGTGAGAAAATATTTAGCCTAAATGCTTGTATGTAGCTATACACAACTCTCTCTCTGAAGTGTTGCTAATCTTCTGACGTCAACTTTAACGGCGTCATCCGAACCGCAGGACGACAAGGGACGGGGCTCTTTCACGTCACCATTGCTGATGCGGTAATCTGAAAATCAAAATTTAAATAATGAAAGATCGTGCTGGTGGTGTGAGGATGCACGACAGTGCAGTACTGCTATGCTGTCTGATGCAAAACTAGATTCAGGTGTCAAAGAAATTCCATTATAATTCTCACTTGAGATAAATTTCAATAAATATCACATAACATTGTTTCTTAAAGGTTGCGCATCATTTCAGGGCCAGATATTTCAATTTAGTTGTACATCTAGATGATTTTATGTCTCGCTCTAGGAACTAGTGATGCATTTATACCACAAGGTACTACGGTACTGAATTTCCTTCAAACCACTAAAAGTACTATATTATTTCACGTAACACTGTAAAACGTTACTGCTCTCGTAAGTTTTATAGCAGAAAAAATGTCAAAAAAAACTAGGTGTCAAAAACTTCACTATAACGAAAATTTTTCAAGATACTGCACTCCAGATCCAGTACCTGTATTCCAATACTTAGTACAACAAAAAAAGAAGTCTAGTTTAGATTACATTACACTTGCTAAATTACACAGATTTTAATCATGCTATTCAACCAGAGAATTTAACTTTGGATATTATGTACAAAAGGGTTATGCAGTAACTTCCCACAAGCATTCTAAGAGAAGTCACAACATTCCATATTCAAACAGTAACGACTGACCTCAAACTTAGCAGTAAAACCCTAATGTCTTCTTAAAGGTCAATAACTGTAAAGGCCAGTTAATAAAAGCTCAAATAAGCACTACCACGTGATGTACAAAAATAGGTAGCGCACAAACACACTACGTACACGGTAACATTCGTCAGCGTTTAAAAATGTTTGTGGTGAAGTACATTACTCCTAGGGTATTAACGGGACATGTCTGAAATTCATTGCTACGCACTGTCTAACACGAAAACATTGTCAACCACCTTGAATACTTTGCTCACCTTTTGGCTGAGATGACATTTTAAATCCTTTTAAGCAAAAGAAAAAAGTTCATAACCATAAGACAAAAGCATATGAAATACTCAATACAGTAGCTCTAAACATAAAACAATAAGAACTGAAACATATTTTCCAGATCTTAAAAAACAGAAAAATTAGTTCACTAAAATGCTTGCTTGTCTGTAAGCCTGGCAGCCCTTGTGCTTTTATTACTCAAAACTAATGAATTGTTTTTTATTTAATGTAAAATTCTTATTTTACTTGTGCTCTACAGGGACTGAAGAACAGCACATTCATTTCCAGCTGAACAGTGAAGAAGTGATTGCACTACGTAAGACCTCCTGCTAATAGGTGTTCCCTAACTCTATGTAAGAGCTCCTGCTAATGGATATCCCTAACTCTGTTCATTATTTGGCTCAAATAATGAACAGGAGGATTTTTTCTGCAGTGTTGCATAGCTATTGCATGTCTTTGTTTTCTGTTTTTTTCTGTACTATTTGATTTTTGTTTCATGAATATTCCTCTTTCCCAGTGCAAGGGTAGTACTGTTTATGTATTTGGGTCTCTCTTACTAATTTTAGAATTTTGACATGAATGAAGTGTGTTACCCTGAAGAGATCTACAGCAAAACCTTTGTGGTCAAGGACAGGGTCTGAGAGAGAGAGAGAGAGAGAGAGAGAGAGAGAGAGAGAGAGAGAGAGAGAGAGAGAGAGAGAGAGAGAGAGAGAGAGAGAGAGAGATGGAAACCACAAGCACACACCTCCGCATTTCTCTTCACAGCTGGATAAGGGTTCCCCATATGGCAAGAGGTCTCACCTTGTGCCATCATCATTTCACATACTGCACACATAAAATGAAAGCAATATGTTCTTCTGGTCCTAATGGGTAATATGGAATATCCAAAATAGGTCCTTATTTATGAAACTGCTTATAATTTGTCACTGACTTTCTGGTAATTAGACTCATTGGTCATTTTCACAATGTAACAATTTGAAATCAATACACTGACAACACACGATCATAAAAATAATGGCGTAAGGTACAGGGAAATACAAACAAGGACGTACAAATAAAAGTGAAAAATTTCATAAGAATTTACCATTGGGAAAAGGCAAGATTATTTTTGACTAACAAAATAACAAAAGTGATCACTCAGCCATTTACAGAACGTAATTTTCCAAGACCATAAAAAATTCAGCTGATCACTGCCTAATGAGTACATATAACCACTTCAAATTGAACATTTCTTAACAAGAAATCAAAACTTTTTGCCTCATGTATCCCCTCATAACATGAATTTATTTATTTTAAATACTATATACTACAGTATGATTCATAAAGCAGCTAGCCACTTCTATTCGTGAATATATAATGTATATAAACAGCACAATTACATAATGCATATACTGTACTGCTGTATGTGTAAGTACTCCATATACCTGTACAATATTGCACTTATGTACTCCATATACTACATGCATATTTGCTCATGTACCAAAAGTGCTTCTGAATATTGTTTTATAGTATAAATCAGTGATACTCATCACTTGACTTGCAAAAGAAAAAACCAAATGCTGTACAATACTTTATTTTCCCAAAATAAGTTTGCATGTACACAAGACCATTTTTTTATCTACAAAATCAGCACTTATTCTTATGACTGTGCCAACATCTACATCACCTTTTTATTTATGCAAAGGCCAATAGGGCAGGTAACCAAGTGCCCTTGTTTAGCCCAAGCCTGAGAAAAACAAAAAAGGCAGGAAACAGAGTGGGGTCTAAGACTGAGAGAAGCACTAAGCATACTTTGTGACATTTGTGCTCCTTACTCTGTCGAGCCCTTTGAAAAACTGGGATGTGATAAGGGAACGGTGGCACTGAAAGGTTTCCACACCGCATTTTACCTTTTCACCGAAGCAGAGGTGGCTCCTTCCTCTAAAAGGGAGCAGCACAACAACCAAAAGTTTTCTCTACTGGGAGTTTGCATGGGTAGATGAAGCAGAAGCTAGAAAGTAAGTATAAGTAAAATGCTGTAATGGAACTGGTCCTCAAATGAATAAGAGCTGGTACAGTAAATAAACACTAATGATAAACTTTAGAATACTACTAAAATAAAAATGAAAAAATTATAAAAAAAGTGGAAGCCAGCATTTAAGTTACTTATAAAGAGGTTCTGTGAACTGAAAATGAGATGCTCCTTGTCACATTCAATGAACTGCACTGAATTCCAGCAGAGTACTTCTCTTGAGACACTGTTAAAACTGATTGCAGTGAAGCCTTTCCATTCCTGCTTAACCTAACTACCTTGTGTTCAAGTTAGATTCCACTTGAAATTTGCAATCCCTCCAATGGCCTAAAATAGTTTGTAGAAAGCAATGTGGCTGAAGTAGTGAGAGTTTGCATGGTATGGTACAGAGCAACTGCACAGCTAAATGGTAACAGGATGTTGGTCTTGGACAGTAGATTAGCCATATTGTACTAAAGTTTCCAACCCATATCATCAGACATTTTCACCCCGACAGCGCTAAAGCTGTCTGCACAGTAATGATAATAAACGGTAAATAAAAGGTCTGTTCTAAACAACAATATCCATTCAAAAAATCAATCAAAAACATTCACATTAACAGATCCACAATACTTAAACCTAAATGTATTTACATCTACAAATTCAACAAGCCACATGAATAGCTTACCCCTCCGAGACTTCTTTGGTTTGCCAGCTGTGGGTTAAGGTAAAAAAAAATATCTGAGTATCCCATAACCTGAAAAACTAGGTCTTTGATGGTACAAACGTACTTATGTTCAAAATCAGTACAAGTACTGCACTAACAAATTACATCCTAATGGCAGGGGACCAGTCATTCAAGACTTCTGGTTAACATTATTTTCTTATGCAAATAAGCTGCAGCCAATAAACACTGAGACAAAGTGACAGTGAGGAAAATTAAAAGCACAATGATGAAGAAAGAAAATTAGTGAATGAATCTAATGCAGAATTACATAACAGAAGTGTGCCTTCCACAAATATTTCCTAAAACAACAATGAAGCTGCACTACAAGAGTGAACTACAAAATGATGTAAATTAAGACAAAATACATAATACACTTCACATACCTCACAAAAAAAAAAAATGTTTATGGCACAACTCCCAGATAATGTTATGGCACAACTCCCAGATAATATTAACGGTTTCCAAAGAGTAATATGAGTTACAGAGAATCTATCAATTAAAATTCTATGTATTTTGCATGAATTCAAGTTACTGCATGGAATGTATCACGCAGGTCATTCAGTTGCCAAACAGAAAGTGGAAAATCAAACCTACAAGAAAACATTTTTGCACAGCATAAAATTGTGAGAAATTAAATATAACGAAAGCTGACCAGGCAAGTGAGTCATTCTTTTATGCTCAGAGTACTGTACAATATAACTAGTGTATATCTGAATCATTTTCAGTCCAGTATCCCAGAAAAATTATGACAAAGTGAATCTGGTGATTTTGAAGCAAGCAGAGGCCAAAAATTTCTTTAGTAAAAGATCTTGTGAGATGATAATCCATCTCCCTATAATTCAAAGATGTCAAATAATAGTTCTGACTCCTGGTAGCCATAGTGCATGCTAGTTAGGTAGTAAAATATATCAAATAATTACGGGAAACTAAAGTGTTTTTCTCTCTGACAAAGACAAAATAATAATATGTGGGTCTTCTTGCATGGTCTATTCATACTGATCCCAAACTTTCTCTGAATGTTAAACAAATACTAAAAGCTGACCCTTATTTTTTTTTTGTTTTTTTGACAGGAAAGTTTTATATATAAATAAAGATATAAATACTTATGAATAATCTTCTTAAAGGGAGTTATGCCTACTGTCTTATCTACACTTCAAACACAGTTAAACAGTTACAGTGATTCTATAACAGTCAAGATGGAGAGCTTCCTACTCTCTTCTATAATATGAAATACCTCATCTTTACGTTTCCATAACCCATTAATCCCTTATTCAAGTGACAGGTATATCATTACCTTGAGGTAAATGGACCCGCAAACGATGTACTGTGTGATAAAGGGTGCTCTAGAATAATTCCACGCAGTATATGTACAAAGCTGATGCAATAAAAACTAAAGACAAATTTAAAAAAATAAAAATTAATATGAAGATATCATCAGTGCCGTCGAGCAGATGTAAAGGTTTTATCACCTTCAAAAGAAAATACAAAGCAAACTGTGATGTTTCCAAACTATCAGGAGGAGGGCAAAATGCTCCTAGACAATGTGACAACTACATACCAGTTTTGAAAATCCAGTAAACATACATTACTCTTGATAGTTTATAAAGAGCTTTATAAAAGAATACATCTATTTAAGACCTATTATTTCATAAATACAAACCACCTTCAGATCTTGTCACTGATTTGTGGTGATGAGACCCATAAAACACTTGTAAAATGAAAGCTGAAGTGCTTGGGATGGTGTCTGTTAACAAGCCAAGAGACCACCCTTCCTTATCCCCAGAGTGACAAGCTGATGGTAATCACCTCCATCTATACTCAAGTTGGTGGCTGAAGTTACTTGCAGAATTACCACTCTCTTACCTTGCAAGATTCTTTTGAGGTGAACCTACATCTAACCAAAATGAAATCACTTATCTCAGCACTGCCAATTTTAGAATCACTTGCTATCTTGGTATCACCATTCTCGTAGTATCGAGGTGAGCACTGAACAGCCACTCAACTGAAGTTTGAAGATTCTACTGGTGTTCCATTATTTGTTCACCCACTACCGTATTAGTCATGTCCAATTCTTATGACAGCTGTCCATTCTAACTAGATGACCAGGAGTAAGGAAAGGCATGTGACCTACTTTTCCTTACTCCTGGCATAACCTGCTTTGTAAAATGCAGCTTATGTTATGAATCAGGGCTATTAAATTATCCAAGTTAATAAGAAATGGTGAGCTACCTATTTATTCTTGATGTTATTAGCTAATACTGTACTTCATCCAGCATTACAGAGATGCTTTCATACTTTGCACACACTATTTTTTACTTGTGCTTTAGTTCTTGCATTGCTATCAGTAAGCCAGAAGGCACTTGTTCTAGATAAAGAGCACTAACTCACATGAAAGGGTAATTTCTTAGATTTTCTCAAACTATAAAGAGGTTGAGAAACTTTTCTTTCCTCATTTCCTCCTTGCTGGTCAATTCTTTTTGAAGTTTATGAATTCATGAAGATTTCTTGGCAAGCTCCTACAGTTTTGGTTTCCTCCTTTACAAATGAAAGGCACAGTCCTTCTCCATTCGGTAATGGAGAACAGGAAAACTAAATGATGACCTACCTTGGCATTTTTGGCAGTAGGAACTCACCACAAGTGGATCTCTTTTTTTCTACACTTATATAAGATTACTTAATTAATGACTGCCCGTTTCCTAGAGCCAACTGCTCAGAAGTTGGATACCCAATTAATGACTGCCCTTTCCTAGAACCAACACCTCAGAAGTTGAATGTTACAGCTGGGAAACTTTAAAGTCTTTGTATCCTTAAATCTCAGAGTAAATCTCATTGCACTCCAGTGACACTAACAAGAGTGGAATTTCATACATCCTCTGACTTAATAGACCTCCCAAGGTAAATCTTACTGTGATTGGCTCTCTTTATCAGCCTTTCATTAGCATAGGCCTCCAGAATCTAGGGACCCTCAAACCTAACACCTCCAAGCCTGCCTTCCAAGAAAAAGGTGGGGGAGGTGTAATCCCTCCTAAATTACACAAAGCAGAACTGATCAAGTTCTATGGCTGGTGGCATGGAAAAGAAGCTACTCTTCTTTTAACATGATTTCTTCATTCCATCTCCACAAGAGACAAAATCTAAGTCAGATCCACCACTGTGGTGTTATTACAGAACCTTTTTCCTTGGTCTTCTTCCCTGTGGGACTGGAGCACTAATGCCTCTTCAATAACTTCGAGAGGGAAAGGGGTCCCATCACATTTGCAAAACCTTTAGCCTTTTCGTTCTCAAATGTATCTGGGAGTTGCCTGCTTTATCATCTAATGCATTTGTAACCTGTGGTAATCAGTAGCTCTCTCATCTTCACTTGACTAGCCCTGGGATCCTTTGCCATCCTCTCATTTCTGACTCAAAGGTGGGGTTGACAAAAAGGAGGTATTCCTGTCTCCTACAAGAGCAAAGAAAGATATTTCCAAGCTACCATGCCTCTAAGTCTTCTGCTACCTGTACTTAGCTGTCATTCTCCACTTTCTAAGTCTCTAAAAATTTACAAATCATCTGGCTGAAAGTTTACATAGTTCTGTTTTTCTGCTTTGACCAAGATGATCAATCAAGTCTAACATGTAGTAACATTAAGAATGACTACTGTATTCATCCTCCTATACAGAGTACTCCGTGGCCTTTCCAGGTAGATATCTGTCTTAACTACTACTGTACCCTCCTTGGTAAGACAAGAATCCATCATAACTTTGGCCGCTCCATTCCAGGTTAGCTCATACTTAGCTAGCAATTTCTAACTCATAAACAACATATCCTTGACTCTGTTGACTGTACGACCCATTCAAGCAGTTATTTTTTGGCTGCTGGTGTCATTTGAACCAGAGAGGTGTTCTCTACTCTAATCTCTTTCCTCCCAAGCAGATGGTTTTCACTTGACCAAAGATATGATTCTTTTACTTGTTTCATAGGTAAAACCTAAACCCTTTCAACAAGGTCCCCCCACCTCTTTATCACATGGGGTTTAGGTAGTCTACCAGTCCAAACAGAAGGTTGTACTAACTAATCAGAGCAAGAGATCTAGGTCTCCTTGAGGGGTACCTCTCGCCCTCTGCAAGAACAAGGTGATCTTAGATAGTGATCAAGTGGTACTGAAATGATAAAGGTCTAGTCAAGTAATGGTTTGCAACTATGAAATTAAAATTTGTTTCAGAATGTCTCAAGCAACATACAGCCCCTTGTCTAAGAGGAGCCACCTATCAGGTTATAATCAGGTGGAGCAACCAGTCCACTCTGTTTATTACCAGGACAAACACTTCGATGGGAGGGATAATGTGGCAATTTTTATATATGTACAAATTTCTCAATTAAATTTAGCTATTTTTTTTGGAGACTGGAAGGAATGAGATTTTACTTACAAAAAATTGGCAAGACAAAGTGAATTTAAGACAGCTAAAACTACTTTTAGAGGAAACAGAATATTTACATCTGTGCCATAATTATCAAGGGTAATACTCATACTTCAACCTCAAGACTGACAGTTGAAAGAAACGAGCAAGCAGATGAATCAAGCTGTTCATGAAACTAACTACAATATTATAAACTCTCTTGAGTATCTACTATCACCTGTAAGAAAAAGTCAACAAATAAACTAGAATAAAAAAAATTTTCTCATCACAGAACATCATAACAGGTTACCATTACGAAAGTAATATAAAAAGAGGAAGCTATATACTGCATCATGCTTCAGATGATCTCTCAGTGTCATTATTTTACCACGTGAGCTCAAGTAGAATGCTCAGTGATGACTACTCTATCGTAAGTTGCATTAGCAGATAACCTATGGGGGGATGGTGGGAAAACATACATGAAAGTGTGAGAGTACAGCGCATTCTCCGATGGAGGAGCAGAGTGAAAGTGTTATTAGGATTGGATCAGTTCATGCTGGAGAATGCCTCCACACTGAAATCTTGCAAATACTTTCAACTGTTGGTGACTGAAAGTATGACCCAAAGTCTCTACTAGATTACAAAAAAAAATAAACACAAGGCAACTGCAGATACTATAGTCTGTGTTCTGGAGATGACAGTAAATATCCAAAGTCAATATCACTGAAGTTAATCATGAGTGGCTGTTTAGCCCCACCATAGATCACTGTGATAATGGTGCAGATATTCACCGGGAGCTCCCAAACAACAGACGATAAAACTATTGCTTAGTGTTTCTTGAAGGTACCTAAGCTATAATTCACATTACAATTCTCCATTATCAATGAGAAAAAGGCAGATTCTGAAACGCCTGCACGTATCAAACTTGTCTAAGAAAAATTAACGTCGTGTTGCAAGTTGTAACGATAACTGCTACTAACATACCAAGCCTTTTGGAACTTGTCTAAAGCTATCAGTCCTTACACTCTAGGCAATTAGAATCTCTTCTGCTAATCCTGTGCCACAGGATCTCAAACTATAGTCAAAGGACTGCGGCAAAAAGACAATCATCATTATACAAAGGCGGATAAAATAATCTAACACAAGACATCTTTAAAGACTGCTTACCGTTACGTTACATGTTATTTGAAGGAAAGGAAAGCCGTATTAACATCTGAAAATTGTACCTTGAAGAAATAGATATTATAGCATTGTCTCACTTCAGTTTTTAATAAAGATGAAGGAGATTAGCTGTACTTCTACAGAATTAATTTCTAGAAGGATTAACCACCCAATCCCAATAAGAATTAAAGTCTACTCTACAAATATGGAGCCCTGAAAGATAGAATGGTCATGCAATAAACAAGGCAAATTTTGACTAGAGCAATAAGTAAGAAAGATTATGAAAATGTATTCATTTACAGCCAATTTTCATTATTATGTACAACTTCAATTATTATTTATAGCTTAAAACCTTTTGTTACAATGTCAAAGAGCAGTACAGTACTTCTTTTCACATCACACAACAACACAAAAACTTCATAATTCCATTTCTGAGACAAGAGGCCCTACGACTTTGGCACAAAATTTGCTGGACACTTTTTCTAAGGACAGTGACATAAACTGACTGACATGTTATTCCAAAGCTATCCCTGTTGACCAGGGACATTATCTAGGTTTCTGTACAAAGTATCACTGCGCACAAGCATAGCACACAATTTATAACCAATATATGCAACAGTGTTTTTCAAATGTACAAAGCACACTCATACTTTAGGGAGTCCTCTGCAAGCACATGAATGCAAGCAAGCGCACACACACATGGTATTGAAACAATGCGCTCAACAATGAGGGCCTTGTTGTCACACTAACCACATTTAAAATGATCAAAAGCCATATTTTTACAACATAATACTAAAACCCTCTACTTGAACTGCCCATTTTTGCTGACAAAAATAAATATACAAGGCACCGTAACTTAACGTTACACTTGAAAGGTAAGTGACATTAATAACACAATACATCAATGTCAATACGGAATTGAAATCCCTTGTTGATTCCTGCGTCCATTTCCAAGTGTCCAGCAATACGCTATACTCTGACTAGATGGCAGCACTTACAAAAAACAACAAAAAGGTATTCTAATATGCTGACAGCTGACACTTAGTGAAATTAAAGTTGTGAATCGGTGAAAAACAGCGCAAAGAAACACAGCAACTTTGTGTACCTAATATTTCTGTGGAAGGAAGCTGCTGTAGTAAATACCATAGAATAACATTCTCTCTGCTGTGCTGACGAATGAAAATGGAATACCGTACTGTATTCCTACTGGTAAACTTATCGCTGTTTTTGAAGTTTTCATGAAACAGTAGTACCTCACGATAATGAACTTCCGTAACTTTGGGAGACTTGATGGAACTGCTCCTTAATAAGTTTCCAGTTGCATTAAGGTAGGCCTTCATGTACCACACAATGTACATAATGATATTGTAAATTGTTACCCTGTATGTCAGTAAAATCTTAAACCTCACACTGTATTCTACTTATATATTCAGTATTGCACTTATATTCTGTGAAGCTTCCTTCAACCATGCATTAACGAGGGTGATTTACTAGTCTGGTTTGGCAAAGATTCAAGAACACAAATGATTATCCTTATGTATTTCAAGGTTGAAGGGTAAAGAATCTGGATTTTCAGTTGGAGGTGTAGCAAGTAGGAGGACATCACAGGCCTCAGCATTAGAAGTTGCCTTGGGCACCTAGATAATAAAGGGGCTGGAAAAATATAGAAGGTAAACATTACAAGAAGCAGGTCAACTACAAATTACACATGAAACTGCGGAAGTCATGACGGATAACATAGGAGAATACCTAAGTTGGCTATAACCCCTTTTTACTCTTGTGATGCTGTCCAGGTACTGATCAGTGTTACCTCTGTCTTCATCCAATGAAATCTTTATTGCTCAGCGTACTGAGGTTTGCTGAAATTCTTTGGTCTATGTCTTAAAATTCTTGAGTGGTGTCAGCATCTTTCATAATTGTCTATTCCATTATCATTTGTGTGTTGGGCATTGTAGTTTTCCATTTAACAACCCGGTTTAAATAGCTCATCAGAGATTGTATTTGGCCAGGATCTTTAAACAATCTTTTTCCTTATGTCCACTTCTATGTTCTCTGATTCTAACACCACCATACCTATGTTCAAGAATAATCTGCAGGTAAGCCTCTTCAGTGTATATTTACACCCTTTTCCTTAGTTTGCAGTAATGAGATTGTTACTGGAAACAACATGCAGTGAATGTAGCCATTTTCAGTCATCAGCTTCTCCTCTGGGGGGATGTTAAGGGTGCCGTTCATCATAGTAATGGCCCTTAACTTCTCCACCTGAATCTTCACAGTAATCTGGCAGTACCAGATTTCTTAGGAAGCTTAGTCGCAACAGTAACTTTATTGTGATGAAAGGTCATGATTCATGATTTTTGGGGTACATAACGATGCACCAGCAATTAATGCATGATGTTCCCAAAGACTCGAAGATACCTTGCCAAGTTGTCGATGCAAGGTTTGATGTGCCAAATCCACAGCTGACATCTGCAGAGCACAGAAAAAATATTCTCTGTTTGCTTTACATCTTTGAAATCACCAGTGCCACCCACCCAGTGTATGCCACGTTATACACCTGTATTTGCAATACAGTGCCTGTTCCTAAGAGTGGCATATCTGCAGATTGCCGTAACTACAGGCCAATTTCTATTCTCCCTGTGCTCCCCAAAGTTCCTGAAAAACTTATTTTTAAGCCACTATATAAGTATGTGGAATCTAAAGGATTGTTAGCTGATAGTCAATATGCGTAGATAAAGCAGTTAGGTACCTGTGATGCTCTTTTAGACTTGACATGCCATTTGCAAGAGAACCTTGATAAGGGTTTTGAGTGCCAAGGAATTCAAATAGATTTTTAGTAATGCTTTCGATTTAGTAAATCATAAGGCACTTGTTAATAAACTTCAGAATCTTGGAGTGGATAGGTAAGTTTTAGGACTCCCTCAAGATTTCCTTACAGGTAGGCAGCAGCAAATTGCTGTTGATGGAATCTTTAGTGAACCATACCTACTGTTTCCGGAGTTCCGCAGGGTAGTGTTCTTGATCCACTATTATTTTTGGTGTATACAAGCGATATGGTTGTTGGCCTGGAAAACAAGCTTGTTCAGTATGGTGATGATGCAACACTTGTGGGTGCAGTAAAGTCTCCATTTATGAGAAATGAAGCTGCCCTCAGTCTCAATCACGACATGGACCAGATCAGTGAATGGTGTAGTCCGTGGGGTATGAGGCTGAACTCCAGTAAAACAAAAACACTATTGATTAGCAGATCTCATACAAATTTCCCACCCCATCCTCCCATTCAGGCGAGTGGCACTTTGCTGAATGAGTCTGAAGCTTTAACTATTCTGGGTGTAACTTTTAACTCACATCTTACTTTTGAGAAACATCTAATGAAAGTTTCGGCAAATAATGCCTCATGTATTTATAACTGATAAAATCAATGCAACCTGTTTTAGGTCATTTGTGTTTTCTTTACTAGAATACTGTTTTCCGGTATGGATGTCTGCTTCTGCCAGAGATTTATCTCTTAAATAGAGTTGTTGGTGGTGGTGGGTTTCTGTTTCCTAATACTGTATTAGCAGTTATGACTTGGACCATCGACGGATGGTCTCTTGTTTGTCACTTTTTCATAAGTTGTATTTTAATAAGAGATCTTTCATACAGTATTCACATTCAATTCCCTTTCCCTGCCGAGAGCAACTAGATTCACTGAACAGCAACACCAATATGCAGTAAATGTGCCTCACTGTCGAACTTCTCAGTTCCAGAGGTCCTTTACTCCTCACACCGTTGGACTGTGGAACCGTCTTCCTGAGGATGTTGTTCAATTGGAACATTATAAGTTCAGGCGAAGATGCAATGCATTACTACCCTAATCCTATTCTTGCATTTTAATTCATTTTTATCAATTTATTAATTTATTTTTTCTTTTTAATAAGTGAGATCTCTTCACTTTGTATTTCCCTTTGCCTTTTCTTACTTCCTAACGAGCACATATTCTTTGGAAGCCTGAATTCAAGTGAATGGCCCCCATGGGCTTTGTTCCATATGAAGAATATTCATCTTCTGAATAATAATAATAATTGTATATGGTGATGACAGAATGGCTCAATTTTTTCGACAAGTACATTAATCCAATCTCAGCTAACCCCTGTAGGGTGGTAGTGCTGTCAGTGCACCTCCGGTGGTACACTGTAGGCAGTTACCTAAGAGCCTTTGCAGCGTGGCCTTTGGCCTAAATTCTACATTCTATTTTTCTATTCTATTTCAATCTCAGCTGCCAATCTTGTTGACTATCCTGTCTCCAAGAAAAATGTCAAAACCACCTTTGCTGTTGAATGGGCCACCTGTAAACTGCCTCACCTAGTTTCAAAGAAAACCCAGAACATACTGCTTTCAGCTCAGCAAGAGTTTTGTTCTCCCAAGAACAAACAGGACTGTCCATCATGATATATCAAACTTTTGGCCACACCAAGTCCAACATGAGATACTGTTCCCAAATCATTTTGGTTGTATATTAAATTACAGAAAACACAACAGAAGCAGACTGCACAAGTTACTTAACAGGAGTAATAAAGAAAGGCCAAGATTAAAGTTTACCTTACTATACACTGAAACATAGGCAATACAGCTATTTGTCCCGCCACAATTACAAAGGATTCAGAGAATAATTAGTGATCACATAAAACAGTGGAGACTGAAGAACAACCATAAAAACACACGTAGAGAAAACAGAGACTTTAACCGTGTGGGTTACAAAGATTAGGCCAGTGGATGACTGCATAACCTTCATTCCACACAGTACTAAACAGCATATATAGTATTCCCAGAATACTTCAAAGCAGTAGAACATCTTTGGGTTGTAGAACTCTTGTCACTTGTGCGCTACGTACTTAATACCACCCACTTATACTGGCTAATTTGAGGAAATGTCATCCCCTGATTGGTCTGTGTGATAGCCAACACTATCTGTCATTCAAGAAATCTGGTAACTGAAAGTTCATTATCATGAGGTACTACCATAGCCTGTAAGCTTTTTGATAATGCCTTTTAAAGGGACTGGCTAACTTTGTACAATTCTACTTTTAGTTTTTCAGTAAAATGTAAAATGAATGTCAGTATTTAGTTCCTTAATATGCCTTAATGCTAAACGATTAGTCAGCAAATTCACCAAGTCCATTTGGGATCAATAATTTCCCAATGTTTACAATACAAATGCTACAAACTTACGAAAAAACATTATTCAAGGTATTTACTAGCCTACATACCTTGAATGTGAAGAGTGACAGTCCCTAAAATACAAGTGCCATCAGTGTGAAAAACTAAAAAAAAAATAAAAACACTGAAAACGACTTTGCCACACCAAGCAATTGTAATAGGCGAACATTACCAACTCAACCAAACGATGTGTTTTTTCAACTGATTCTATAGACTGTTGTCTCAGAAGTTCAGCTTCATTTCTTTAGTAATCATGGCCTTTATAAAGTTCATTATTTATTGACAATCTGTCAAGATTAGTTTAGTATCATCAATAACAGGCAATTCAAATAATACCAAAGCTATTTCAAAGGTCTCTTTACCAATATTACTCATGTCCAACATTGAAATCAAATGATAAAGAATTCTGATTCCACTGCAAAGAACTCGGTCCCTTTATCAACTTTTCTCACTGCAGTACTTCCCAAACTAATGGTGATAAGTAATGAGTGACAGATAATTTGGATTCCATCCGAAAGACAACTATATCTATTCACAAATATCAAAAGCTCTTGAGAAGTTTCGGCTAAAACACTGCAATACCATATTCTCTACCTTATGCTTTCCTCAGTCAGAAAATTGTAAATAATTTCAAACTTGTTTTTTTTTCTTTAGAACAAACCATTATCTTAACAAAAGCAGTCTTCTTCATCTCTGCAATCAGACAAAGCTCACAATATCAAAACACCACAGATGAGCTAAAATGGCAAGTGAGACGCACCCATGGGGGAGCCCTTTATCTCTCACTAACACTGCACTCAATGCCTCTTATTCTGGTATGCCTGCATAGCAATGGGATTCTCCTGTCAAGAGCAGGGAAGGGGTAGGGGAGATGAAACACTTGTAGTAGTATAATAGTAGTAGGCAGCCGCCAGCTAATAGTGGGGGTTCCGTTCCTGGCTGAGAGCCGATAACTGAAAATCGTTGTTAACCAGAACATCACAATAATTTTGGTAATACATGGCGTTTACAATGCCATAATCACGACAAACTGCTTAACGGCCCCGTTAACTGGTTATCGGTGTCAATAAACCACTTACTGACGCCGATAAACTGCTTACCAACGCCAATAAACTGCTTACCGATGGCGATAAACCGCTTACCAGCACCGAAATTCGCTTACCGGTACCGAAAATTGCTAACCGACACCAAAAATCTGGTCTAGCTATGTCATTAGCCAAGTGTCATAAAACTAAAACACAGTTAACTGATGTCGCATAAGGAATGTTTAACTAAAGTCTTGCTTGTGTGAAATACACAGAGCTGTTTTTACAAAACCCTTAGAGTCTGCTCAAGAAAACAGTAGTTAATTACTCTCTACACAAAGCACAAATAGAGCATTTAAAATCTCGAAATCATATTAGCCTTAAGAAAGCCTGTTCGAAAATTAAAAGACTAGGACAGAGTCCAGGAAAACAGTGACAAATTAAAGACTGAAAAACAGGCTACCAGAAAAAGGACACTACAAAGTGCCTGCACTACAAAAGGAGGTTTCACAATGAAAAAATTGATAGCCCACATAAGATTATAAAAAATTTCACAGCAAAACCAAAATGTGAAATTTTCAGCAAATGTGACTTGGATATAGCTACCATTAATGCAATAAGACTTAAGTTACAAAATACCAACATCATCTGAAGACTAAAACACTGACAAAAATAGAAGCAAGACTGATACAGAATCAGAAGGTAGCAGCTTCCTGGAAATTTATCAACCAAACATTGAGTGCAATTCAAGAGAGAGATAAAGAACCTCCCACAATCCAATTGTTACGCATGTTTGTATCTCACCACTAATGAGTCACGTCGGAATTAAGCTTTGTCCAATCACAGCACCAAGCAAATGGCTTTTGTTAAAAACAATAGTGCGTAATGCATGTGAAATAATAAGTGACACCATCATTACACTGCTCTTATCATTACTGTTGAGGTTAATATTTTATTATTATTATTAGTGCATTGCTACAAGACTCTCATAAGATATACCCTCATATTGTGACTTTCTGTTTTGTGAGATATACTAAATACAAATACAATCCCAAAGAGAACAGGGCTGATAGCAAAATACTTTAACAGTGGCAAGCACCATTTTGCTCCGCTTTTTATACAGTAGTGAAAATCTTAAGTTTAGGCTGCAATCGACTATCCTTCATTATGTTCTGCCCCGACCTCTAGTCAACTTCTACTTCTTGTATTGACATTCCATCCCGTTGTTTGTCTACTGATGTACTCTCCACCACTTTATTTCCTCATAAAAAAGATGTACGCACATACAAGAGACTTAGTGCAGTACCTTCTTTAGATTTATGCAAGACATTTTATTTTACGTATGGTATTTACACAAATGGCTTAGCTGGGACAAATTTAATATAACTGCACAAACCTACTCTGAACAAGAGGAAGTACTTCTATACATTTCAATAGAATTCCTCACCCTTACACATCTGTGTAAAGTATGGAGAAGATACAAACCTACAACTTAGATCTAAAAGCTATTGTTGTTGTCGTTTCCTCGTGAGCTGCTAACCCATACCATCTCCTCCTAAGTGTTACTCCCTCCTAGAGCTTAATTAAAATGTTAATAGTATTGTATATGGCCAAGTCAACTGAAGTTCATGGAGTGAGTAGAAAACGCATTCCTTTCTCTTATGCTGCTGATTCAAGCATAATGGCAAAAAGCTCTTTCTATGATAAGTATGCGACTCTTGTCCTTCAATGCGGCTTTCAGTAATATTAAAAGGGTCACAGTACAAGAGGATATTTCTTCTTGAGCAGTCTGGAGCAACAGATACCAATAACGCTTCTTCTGGAAACCAAAAGGTTATAATCTCAAATGCTATTCAACATTACTTATGATTGTCAGTCATCGGTAATAAACTTCGTCCAACCTACGAATTATTTTGTACTGAATCTTGGCAAGACTTAATTCTGGTTTACTATTGCTACTATTAATTTGCATTAATATACCTCCTCAGCTATCAGTTCCCCTTCTGATTTGTCACGTTAAGAAATACATTCCATTTTACTCTATCCATAAATGTCAATGTCCCTCTTCATCGTCAATATATTCAATAAACAATTTTTAGGCAATAGCTCCCTGACAGCAACCTCGTTTACCCTGGTGCATTGGTGTCAGCCTTTTAATTTTCACCCATTCCCTATGGTTTAATTTTGCACTCTAACTTGTGCAACAACTACAAAATTTGAGAAATTCCCTACAGACCTGATCTGGACACGTCTACACTGTTGGATTTAGGACAATTCCATTATGGATGGATCAACTTAAGTCATCTCCAAATAGTTTGCAGATGAAATACTGATGTTAACAGAAAAGTTATTAAATATACATACCTACTTCGTGGTATGTCTAATGATGCTGAAACTTATTACTATATTATTATTAGTAATTCATACGATCACAACCGTAAACTAGATTACATCTTATTACTGATATGAGCATCTTAAACTTAATGTTATCATCATTGTTAATATAACTAGAATTTCATTATTGTTATCATTAGTCGTAATAGCAGTAGCAGAGGTAGTAGTACAATAGTAATAGCAGCAATATTTTAGACAATTTTAATTTTAACAGGTACCCTTACTGCTGTAAAAATACAGCCGTAATTAAACTATAATTGCACTGTACTGTAGTAGTAGTAGTAGTAGTAGTAGTAGTAGTAGTAGTAGTAGTAGTAGTAGTAGTAGTAGTAGTAGTAGTAGTAGTAGTAGTTGTCGTCATATCAGCAGCATCAACAAGCCTCAGTTGTACAGTACTAGCTATGTACATTACTTCTGTCACAATTATCGAGTTATGAGACACATATGAACAACAAAATACCAATTATTCAAGTGCTTAACAGAAGCTGACTTTAAAAAAAAAAAGAAAAAAAATCTTACAGGCAAGAGGATAAAAAGAATATACTTCTGTATTACAGCTTACAATACTGACTGGAACATCAACGAACGAAGGCTGACATAATTGGGAATTTTAATCTGATACTTTAATAACTTATTTTCAACCATCATTATACATTTATTAATACATTAATACTGATTTCCAGAAAATAAGAATATGAAATTGAAATAAGTTTCCATTCATTGTGGTATATACAATCGACCCTCGGTATTCACCGGGGATGTGTACCACAATCGACGAATAGCTAAAATCCGCAAATACTTAAAACCCCTCTAAAAATGCTTGGAACTGCCTATTTTGATAGTTCAAACACATAAAAAAACCTCTAAAAAATCTTATACCTGAGTATTTTAACGGTTTTATCACAAAAAGTGCATTTAGTCATGAAAATTATATGAAAATACAGTAATTAGTGAATATTTCTTAGTGAAAAATACCGCGAATGGGCAATTTTTCCGCGAATAATGTGCATACAATGTACGAGTATGTTCCATAGAGAAATCTGCAAATTGGTGAGTCTGCAAATCGGTCAGTCCGCAAATCCGGAACCGCAAATAGGAGGGGGTCAACTGTATTAATACTAAATGCAGTACAATTACCTTAAAAATATTGGATTTGTATAAAGAATTTCATTTGTTGATAAACAACACATAAAATTTTGGATACTTGGATGTTCATATGCTAATAACTCAGACTGGACTCAAAAGTCCTCCACGAAGGGTTTAAAAATTACCACTGGTACAATGACATAACTTTGTACAAACTGCAGTCATTTTGTTACTGTCATAAATATCTTTATTTACCCTCCACGAAAATATCTTACTGTATGTACAACCACTAAAAGGTTAATCTCGCGCAATTCCACAATTGACAAAGAGACCTGTCAATGGCAAGTGACGAAGCAACCCAAGAGTAGCATCCGACAGAGACTCAACATGGCATTTTGGTTGTCATGACCATCCCTGAGGGTCATACAAGAAAACTGATCTCGTTAAAGTGAAGACTTGTGAGAACAGGGCGACCTATACCAGAAATCGTGAAATTGATAATCGGGGTGTTTCAAAAGTTTTTTCAGTGGTGGTTTTAAACAAAAACCTGGGGGGGGAAAAGGTTTTAAAAAAAAAGTGAGAAGCCCTTTTTTCTAAAAATGAAAAACTTAGGGTTTACCAAACCAAATACAGTCTGGTATAAAATATACATTAGTACATACGTAATCAGCAGGATATACACAATCAAAAAGTATTAAAATGCTGACCTTTAAAAACATTAATTTTCCAAATTAATCAAACTTCTTTTGCAGTCTCTCTTATATAAAAGTATTTGGAAGACTTTTCTTCAATTACTAAGAGCATGTTAATGCTATCAACTGCACTATCCCAAACTCTTGATAACCACACTTTTGGTAAATGTAATTAGCAGGATTCAATCACAGAATTGTTCCTAAAACAGACATTTGTTTTACCTGATACAGTACATGAAAAAATACGACAAAATGATAATAAACTGAGGAACAAAATGCCTGATGCCTGTTCACTATATATATAATATAAGACATAAACAACTCATGCAAATGTAAATTGAAAATGTATTTTACTAATTTTGCTAGACAATGAAAACTAAAACTTTGTAAAAGCTTTGATGAGATTAAACAGTACTCCACACTGCATTTTAGTCTTATCATTCTTAATAAGCATGTATGTTTTGAAGCAAACTTACAATCATGAGCTTGCACAGTAACCTTCCCACAATCAGAATGCCCACAAATGAAAAAGAAGCAAAGAATAAGATAAATGACATAATGGGAGCATCAGAAATGAATGCATACACGGTGAATATGATTTGACTACAGATTCCAACACTGTATAACTATTAACATGTATCAGTAAATATCCATAGGAGAGGGCCCGAGTGTACCCTACATTCACAGGAAAGTGTGACTGGGTATACCCTCAACAAAGGAACCCCAAATCCAAGACTGTGGAAGGGCCTATATGGTCACCATCCAGCACAAGACTACTAAATGCACTGCCTTATACAACCCAGTAGACATATATAGCACCACAGATACCTGAATCAATTAAGCAAAACATGAAAAGCAGGAAGATATTCTGAGAATTCCCTTCTAACTAGTCATGAAATACAATCTTCAAGGCAAAGATCAAACCTCAAAACGTAAGAAAAATTACTGGAACAGCAGTATTTTACTCCAAGATGCAAAAGAGCAGTTTAAGCACAACAATGCAGTCACAACAGAAATACCATTAAGTAAATATCTGTAGAATTCCAACTGTCAGGCCAGTGCATCCTGCAATCATTACTCTGCAATCATAATCCTGGAAATTTTCCTTTACAGACAAGCTTCCCTTGGGATTAGGTGAGACTATTTCACCTCCTTTAGTCGTGCATTTCCCTCAGACTTAGCTTGGAAAGAGTATTCGTTGTGGCCCCTTCAGCCTTTGATGTCCTTTATATACAGAACAAACACATTTTCTTCCTGATGTCTAATCTAATTATGCTAAACATCATAAACCTCTAACAGGACTTGAACTGGTAAAAAGAATAGAAAAATAAGAATGTTGAAGGAAACCTGACTTATCTGAAGTCAATATCTCCGTTAAGAAGGAGCATCAAAATGGACTGTTTAGGAAAAATGCGGTGAATAATTTTGTAAGCGGTAAAACTTGCACAGATCCTAATGAGTTATTTAAATTTACAGGCTGTAGATATCTAGGGAGCGTACTTGTGGTAGAAAACAAGTCACAAAATGCAGGGACGATAAACCTTGCGAAAAATAACAGCATCATAAAAGATGTGTTAAGGAAAAAGAATATAAGCACTGCTCTTTGAAGACAACTGAGCTATCACGTAAGGCAAAAAAGCACTGACTCCCTGCAGCTTCCTGCAACAGCAGAATACACCAGAACTCCTCATTTAGCTGAGAAGAGAATATCAGGTATCAAAAGGCGGAGAAATTAAAGTATGGTAAAAAATAAAAGAAGAGGCAGCACATGTATTGCCTATGTAAGATCTTTCTTTTCGTGACCACTAAGGTTTCCTTAATATGTATGCAAATATTCCAAAACTCCCTTTCAACCCTTGAGTGATATTCTAAAACTCCTGATCAACCCCCAAGCAGTACTAGTACTGGGCTTAAAATAAAAATACATTTTGGGTAAGACGACCCTTACTTATGGCCTGACATTGTGAATGGGCTTGAATCTGTAACTATACTTCCACGGAATGACATTTACGAAATCGTCTTTACCAATTTCGCTCTAGCCGGCTGACATGATAGTTTCGCAACTCTAAATATATTTATTTGTTAGTTTTGAAAACTGAAATATGCCTCAAACTACAACACAGAGCAAAAATAAAAGAAAAACAGGTGTTGACAAACTCAACAAAATAAATGGCGAATACCACGGACAGTCAACAAAACTGTGAGCTACAACCCAAGGAAGCAATTATTCTACAATTTGTACAATATGCAATGAACTTGACTTGTATAGCTACCCTAGTGTCTCACAAAGTCATCACTTCAACCAAATCCTCCCAAAGCAGGCAATGGAAGCTTTTAAATTTAATTTTTCTCACCCTAGCCTCTCCATTATTAGTCCAACTCTGCTATACGCCACTCTGCATTTCTCCTGCAACAGTTTTAGGGGAAGAGAACTGCTTTATCATTCAATAAATAATGTTAGTAAACACTCCAAGAGGTTGGTAAAGCTCTGTTTTTTTTTTCACAAACATCTGAAATTAATGATTTACTTGAGCACAGAATGCAGGGTTGATAGAGTCTGTGGATTACACAACACACTGGATAAGGGTCACTCTCTTTATGCTACTACAATCCACTTCATACTCAACTTATCACTATTTGTGCAGAAGCTAACAAGTCAGCGACTCGGGGAAGAGAAGCAACAGTGCGAGGGGCGCTTACCTGACATTAACGTGTGGGTCTCTCTGGGTTCGTCGACCGCAGTCGCGTTATTCTGCTTCTCTGGCGGTTCTCTTACTGGAGATCCAGGTGCTCCCTAAAACACGAAACATAAAAATATGAAATATATGGAATGTTGTGAAAAAAATAAACATTTTTGGAAGACACTATAACCAATTAACCCACCTACACTGGGTAAGTTAAAATGCATTTCCTGTCTCAAATATATTGAAGATTTTAATTACATTAACATTTTCGGGTCATATTTTCCTATTATGGGTTAAGACAGAGTGTTCTTTCAAATCTTTTCCCATTTTGGGCACTGTCATCCTCAACTTCCATCTGGTCTATGTTTTTATTTATGTAGGTTTTATCCTGCCCTCTCATACTGCTGCATAGTCCAGCATGTGCCAAATGTAACAGGAATGTTCTAACACTTCTACAACCTGTCTTTCCATCACAACATGGTGCTCCACCTCCTCCTGTTCCCATCTTCCATTCTTAAATGTACTCATAATAACAGAGACTTACCGGAGGTGGCTGTTTCACGCAGCTGACGGAGAACAGAACCAAGGAACCAACAATTGGCGGAATGCCAGCACACAGGAATGGTATTAGGTAACTGTCCAAGTGATCATACAAAGCTCCTGTTGGAAGAAAGAGCCAATATTATCCACAAAATTGTTTTATACCTTACGTAAGTACACACACAGACACACACATGCACACCTTGATTATTCCTGCGAGATTGAGGAGTTTTAAGTAAATATGCTGGATAACTATAATAATAATAAAGTACATGCTTCCAATCTTAATTTTTGTCCACAGTTGTATTATTCACAAAAAATTTTTGATTGAAAAATGTTGACGATTAACATATCACAATAGGGGAGTCCTAAATTTTCTTTCATCTCTAAAACTATTCCAGCAACTGTATCTTAAAAATGTCTCTAGTCATTTCCATGATCTACTCAAATTCTACAAAAAAACAAAAAAATAAATAAAATTCTGATCCTTTCCCTGGATCAGAAAAAGACATACCTGCAATAGCTGGCCCTGTAGTAAGGGGTATTGAGCACATTGTTAGTAGACAGCCAATTGCCTGCGAAGCACTGGCAGCACCTACAATATCGAAGGCAATTGGTCCCAACAGCGAGATGAAACATCCATCAAAAAGACCCATACCCAGGGCAATGATGATGAAGAAAGGCATGGCATTGCATGCAGTCAGCAACATCGTCAATGTGCCAATACAGATAAAAGATACCTGGAAGTGTAAAATGTTATTAATGTCACAGGAACTGAGTGGATTCTAAACTAGTTAATGAAAATAGAATACAGAGATGTTAACGTAGGGTTTACGATACAATACATGTCACAAAAGTTAACGTAACGTTTCCGATACAACACGTCACGAAAGTTGTCAAAACAGGTATTTTACCCCTTGATAACTTACTTTAGGATGATGTCGGAAGGAATGTCTACTGTGTTTTAAGATAAAATTTTAAATATATACTTCTGTGTCTTTTGCACCCATCCGATTTCTTAAAAGGATACTTAAGAGAAAGAGAAATACTATTCTCAAAACACAATGTATATGGAGTTAGGTGACTTCATACTTGTACCTTGCATTTAATATAATCTGTGATGAAATACCTAACAATGATTTCAGCCACAACTATCTATGGTACTAAAAGTAACCATCAGACACCAAAAATTCCACGCTTACACTGTATCCTAACATATACATGTTTGTTTCTGTACCTGTTGTAAGACAATCCGGTTGACCCAAGGTCGATCAGCTATGAAGCCAAAAATTATCCTTCCTAATCCAGACGTAGCACCGATGCACATAACTAGAACCTGGGAATCTGTATCTTCACCAAGTACAAGTTTCACATATTTAACCTGGAAAGAAAGGAGTCTTGAAGTATACGTAAAAGAGTTTTAGATCAAAGCAATCTGGCTAAACACTAAGAAATGTTGTGCAGTAAAAACTATAATCTACATTGGAAATACTAGATATTTAAACATAATCAGAACGATGAAGCCTCAAAGGTAATAAGATCACCCAAAGGTCTTGCTAAAACATTCAAGAGAGGTCTATCAACACTTCAAAATCTTATATTTACTCTCGCCTCCAATCCTCATAATTTCATGTATCTTCATGGACTGGGGTAAGTGAAATGAAGTTGTAATTAACTGCCTCTGATTACAGTACTAATTCTGTCTTCTAATTGTTCCAGAGGGATGATTATGTACTAAAAGAAGGTTTCTTCGGCAATAATGTACATGCCAATTTCGTGCTCTTCTTACTGTACCCTGACCATAGATTTTGCATCAGTATACTAAATGCAACTTCAAAAGAGACTTACAAGAATATATCGCACCTATGGGAAATTTTTTTAGTGGTTAGACCGTAGGTTAGACAATAAGACAGGAGGCTAAATTTCCTGTGAAAATTTAGATTATTTTTTATCATTACTTCCTCATACAGTAAACCACCAGTATTCACGTTCTCACGATTCGCAGACTCACGTATTCGTGGATTTCTCTGTGGAACGTATCTACCCATTACTCGCGGAAAATTCGCCCATTCATGGTATTTTTCACTGAGAAATATTCACTAATTACTGTATTCTCATATCATTTTTATGACTAAATGCACTTTTTGTGATAAAACTATTAAAATACTCGAGTATAAGCATTTTTAGAGGGTTTTTCTTGTGTTTAAACTATCAAAATAGGCAGTTCTAAGTGTTTTTAGAGGGGGGGTTTTAAGTATTCGCAGATTTTAGCTATTCCCAGGGGGTGGGGTACGCATCCCCCACGAATACGGGGGGTTTACTGTACTGAGAAATCCTTTCTTCTAACTAATTACTGTATATGTTACATGTACTTCAAATAGACCCTCAAATCTTAAGTTTCTCTTTGAGGATGGTGCTGTATCCATCCTCTCTCAGTGCCAGAAAGTTGTGATGCCTGACAACAGCCAACTCCTAACTTTCTCTCAGCAGGATATGCACAAATGACAAGGGACCATTTACATTTCAACCTCTGAGGTTGATAAACAACTTTTGGAAAATATGAAACGTTCATCCAGTCACTTCCCTCTCCAGTGAAATTCTCAACCTCTCTGAACCTGGCCCCCACCAGAAATAACAGGTGTACTGGTGACAAAAACAAGATAATCAGGGCAAGTGACTGTTCTACATACAGAACCTTTGCACCTACCAAACTTTACAATACATCAAATCAATGTAGAAAAGCATTAGTTTCGGAAGAGTTCACAAAAGATTATGAAGAAAGCTTATATCTTGAAATCAAAATTCAATACTACAAGGGCCAATGCATTATGAACTATGACATCATGAAGTAGCTGGAGTGACAGATCCAGTGGTTTATGCCAAAGACCCCGTGCTTCCCTGAAATTTGGTACACAGGTGCAGTACTTTTGGTTTACTTGGTACAGCATCTGGTAAATGCAACTGCTATGGGGAGACTTATGTCCACTCATTTTTCTAGAAGTATGACTTGGTGGTCTCTTTAAACTACCTTATAATAAAAATAAAGTACTGTAGTAATAAAAATAAAGCAGTAATAATAACCCATGCACTGGTTATAGATTAGGTAATATCTGTTATTGCTGCATATGCTGCACAGTATAATTTTATTCCATACCTTCTACTTGTCTCCATAAAACAAGAAATTTCACAAACCAGATGAACATAGGGAACAAAGTAGCCAAACAGCGCAGAAGGAATGGCAAAAGTCCAAATGACGTAGCGTTTATTTTTCCATATTTCGAAGTTGATGATTCTTGACCAGAAACTCTTGCATTGTCCTTGGCACGAATTGTCATACTGAGGTCTAGTAGGCGGCAACATTGGCATTAGCGGTTTAAACACCAATGCAGCAACCTGAAAAGGGAGACAATTTTATTGCTGCAGCACTTTCAATGTTGCAATGGTCAAATGAAAATAATGAAATTCTTTGGGCTCTTCACACCTACTACCGCAGATATTCCCTGGAACCTCTTACAATACGCAACGTGGAAAGTTTTACATTAGATAAAGTTTATGCATATTATGTACTGGTATTTTATTTTCCTAATCGGTGTTATACACATTCAGTTCCCTAAATATGTGGAATTCAAGACCAGCCTCGGGTAATTTTATCAGCTAAAGTGAGAAGTGTGTTATCAATTGCTGATTATTTTTCTTTCTTTTATAATGTTCAGGTTACAATTCATGGCTAGAGTTCCTTCACAAAATTCCTCAGGTTAAAAAATCGATGGAGCCTACCACCTCAGTTTCTAGAGAAGTAATAATATTGTACAGTACTCATAAAGGATTCTGACATCATATCTGCTGCTGTCTTCATGCCAAAATATACACTATACTTATGCTTCTCCTGAAAATTATTTGATAACTAGGAGTTTGAAGTGCACATCTTTTGCATAAATATGCCACCTCGACACAAAATGGATATACATTAATCAAAGGGGGGGGGCAAATTACACAGTAAATGACTCATTAAACAAAAAGAATTTGTGACTAGCTTAAAAACTGAAAGGTCTTCATTTCACACATTAACTGAAAGTGAGTTAGACTGGTGAATTTAATATGTCCATTTTATAGGTATGAAAGTTCAGATCTTATTTTGAACTTGAGCTGAGAGAGAGAGAGAGAGAGAGAGAGAGAGAGAGAGAGAGAGAGAGAGAGAGAGAGAGAGAGAGAGAGAGAGAGAGAGGCATCGAAATCGATGTTACAACATAAAAAACATACCATCAAGAATGCATTGAGACCCGCCAACACCTGGAATGTCAACTGGAGCCCAGTTTCCAGAACATACGGAAGAATGAAGGGCAACGCTATGGTAAATATGGAGGACCCCGCCGTCACGAACCCATTCACCAGTCCCATCCATCGCTGGAAGTAGTGTCCTAGGATCACCAGAGAAGGAGTGTAAGCAAACGACGCCCCTGCACCAAACATCAGTCCGTAGGTCACCATCAGGACCTCCACCTGCAGAATGGAATTAATCAAGGTAAACTATGATTAACTACAGTAATAAACATGAGCTTTTAGCAACTAACATTACAGCTGTAACGTTTATGAAGCATTTTTTCACATATACAGAAAACCAACCAATTTTTCATGTTTCTTAGATACAAAAAAAGCTTTAAAGGAATTCACTCCTGCCAACTAACTCCTCTGAAGAAAATCCTACTTTGTATATTGTATCTTTTAGCACAGAGCCACCAATATTTCATACCATATGCTTCTTTATCTTTACTGCTATGTTTAATAATGAGCACATGCTCTTTTGCAATGAGCCAAATGGCTAGTTTCCAGAGCTGAATCTCGCTGTGTGTGAAATCAATAAAGAATAAAACAGTCTGTGTGGTGCATATACATTAAAAGGCAATCCAAAAGAACAAAACATTTTTAGTTAGAAAATAATAACAAGGAACAAATTACAAATGAATATTGTACTTAATTAGATGAAAAGAAATAATCGAAGTTAAGCTTGGTCCCATGCAGAC
>NC_089785.1:19175206-19182706 GCF_040412425.1 Macrobrachium rosenbergii | reverse complement strand
CAGAGCTTCCTATACAAGAAGATACCTACAGTCACTTCAAAGAAGTCAAAATAAATTTCTATAAACGCATAACACACTTCCTGACACACAATTACACAAGGATATTTCTTCAGGGCGTTCCATGATGTATAAGATCTATACTCTGGTTAAAGTTAAGTACGCTTTAGTTTAACCAGACCACTGAGCTGATTAACAGCTCTCCTAGGGCTAGGTTAGGTTGAGACAGGAAGGTGATTAGCACTGCTGCCACATTTTCTTAAAACCCGCTCAAACTTTTCGGGGAAAAGGGTGATAACTTGGTAGATTTGGCATTTTTTTTTTGAGTGGCCTGCCATTTCCTCGTGTATGGCTGATTAAGTGAACAGTCAGAGGACTGTCCGTCAGCTCCTTGATTCGTCAGAACAAAAGCAGAGCAAAAGGATCAAAACATTATACTTGGACCTTGCTGTACATTTTTCATTTTGCTCAATACAAAATTTAATTAAACGTATATATATAATATACTTTCCATGTATATATACATTTTATGTATATAAGCACATACGTTAACATATATGCATGCATACACATGCATACATTACTTAAAAACGAAGTCAATAAATAAAAACAAACATCTGGACTGTACTCTAGAATGTGTCCATTCTCACGATTAACCTAATCCTCGACGTTAATCCTGAAAGTGTTCTACCTTTTTGGATTAGGATTCAATACCCCCTTCGGCAAAATGGGAAACTTGTCCCAACGCCGCTAATTACAGGAAAGTCTCAATTCTTCGTAGCTCTACTAAGCAGTAGTAATAGACATTATTACAACTGAGCCTACACCCCCAAATGGCTATCAATTATTCTACTTACGTAAACGGGCTACTAAGTAAAGAATTCATCGTCTGTATCCATGCTAAATACATACGTGAGTAAATAATGACATAAATACACTAGTAAATAAACTTGCTAGACCGGACAGGACTTAATTCGTCTGGGAGCGCAAAACTTCACGCTGGCCACGGGCCGTTTCCCGTAAATAGAACTTGGCTCTCGTACCTGAGACCAGGACCCACTTAGAAGTCTAGACCTAGTCTAGTCATGCCGCTTTCAACCGATGATAATAATAATAATAATAATAATAATAATAATAATAATAATAATAATAATAATAATAATAATAATAATACACAATTATACAGTAAATATATTACTATGTAAAATAAACAAAGTAATATATTTACTATATAATTGCGGATTTTTATCACACTGTTTTTCACGAAATTGTGAATCTCTTAGTAGTAGTAGTAACAATAATAATAATAATAATAATAATAATAATAATAATAATCCACATTTATATACAGTAAATATATTACTATATGTAAAATAAACAAAGTAATATATTTACTATATAATATAATTGTGGATTTTTATCACACTGATTGTTTTTCACGAAACTGTGAATCTTTTAATAATAATAATAATAATAATAATAATAATAATAATAATAATAATAATAATGGTGTGTAACAAAAATCCACAATTATATAGTAAATATATTACTATGCAAAACAAAGTAATATATTTACTATATAATTGTGGATTTTTACTACACTAATTGTTTTTCACGAAATTGTGAATCTCCTAATAATAATAATAATAATAATAATAATAATAATAATAATAATAATAATAATAATAATAATAATAATAATAAGAGAATATAGAACTTAAAGCCCCAAGCCCAAGCGCTGGGACCTATAAGGTCATTCAGTCATTCCAAGCTGAAATGGAAATTGGCAGTAAAAGGTTTGAAAGGTGTAGCTGGAGGAACCTCGCAGCTGTCAGAGAGGTTGGAGAGCCAGACGGAAGAGAGAGAATATGAAAGGAGGTACAGCAAACGGAATGAGAGAGGTTGCAGATAGCAAGGACCCAAGGGAAGCTGCAATAATAATAATAATAATAATAATAATAATAATAATAATATCTGCTCAGTATGACTTATTTGCCTGTGGATTATATGGACAAACTATTAATCTTTTGGTACATTTTCTGATTTCCAGTTACACAAAACATTATTTCTAGGATTTGCCAATGGCAAAACAAACAAATAAATAAATAAATAAACACTCTTGTCTCTAATGCCGCTCAACAACACAACCACAGAAAAACAAATTAATAAAAAATGCAAAACAGCAGTTCCTCAGGCCGAACCATTCTCAGATAGAACGCAATTTACAGAATCATTAGCACAGTCAAGGCTATCAAGATATTAGTCCTGAAAGGCGGGGTTCTGAATCTATTCGATCTGTTCTTTTTTTTTTTCTTTTATTAAGAAAATATATATTTACAATTCTTATACATCGTAATGTTGTATACAGGTCATAATATATTCACATAAGTAAAATCAGTAATTAAAGTATATTCACTAGATTACAATTTTTACTATTCATCGAAATACTGACTCGTAAATATTTTCCGAACAAAAGTTTTAAATCCTATTTTATTTAAATTGAAAGTATTGACCATCCTACTTTTTATCCGTTGAAGTCATTGCGGGTCAGTACTTGTAAATCCTAAGTATCTCCCCACCCACGTCCCTGGTATAAAATCAGACATTAGGACCGCTGTAGTATTTCATCCTTTTTTAAGTCTGCATCAAAACCCAACTTTATAATCCTTCACCTATTACTTGTTTGCAACTTAGTCCTTGCTTATGTGAGGCGCCCCTCAGAAGATTACAGCCTTGGATCTGACCTGCTCAAAACAGGTATTTGTAGTTTTTATAACCTCGCTTTGATAAAAGTTATTTGTGATGTTGCGTAACATCTTCCAGCGTTGATGCTAATCTACCTGCCTTTGTAACGCCTCGTAGTGGCGTTCCTAAACTACTGCTGAGTCCCGTACGATCTGCTGCTAAAGTAGAACATGTTTGTCGTTGCGTGATGCTGTCGTCATTGAGCGATTCTGGCGTTATGTAACATCTAAAAAATGTTGCTGATACACTTTAAGCTTGTTAATTAATAAAGATTTTGATGTTACGTAACACACGGTGAGTAAGCTGGGTGTTAATGGAGATACGTCAAGTTCATCAACTCCCTGACGTTGTGCAACCTTTGGTGTTATAACTTTAGCAAAAGTTATGTTCATGTTTCTATGTAATAGATGGTCATGAGAACAGTTATGCAATATAGTGAAAATTCGAGATTTTTTATCTTTATTCCCTAATGCTTATGTTTAATTTATAATAATAATTTTCTTTTGGCTGCGTTTTATAAAATATACGGTAGAAATTTTCTTAGTTCATCATCTTTTCTTGTATCTCATGAATAATAATAATAATAATAATAATAATAATAATAATAATAATAATAATAATAATATTAATAATAATAATAATAATAATAATAATTCACAAGTCATACTTTCTAAAACTCATATCTAAACTTTAAAACCAGGTAAAAGTGATCTAAATCACTTTGAGAGAGAGAGAGAGAGAGAGAGAGAGAGAGAGAGAGAGAGAGAGAGAGAGAGAGAGAGAGAGAGATTCAACTAGTTCTTTATATCCATTGAGACAACTCACTAATCCTTCGCCACAAGGCCCCTGTAAGATTTATTTGCCATAAACATCCTAGCTATGTTGTGAAAGTAAGCAGTCGTAGCTTACCCTCTCTCTCTCTCTCTCTCTCTCTCTCTCTCTCTCTCTCTCTCTCAAGACAAGGTTATATGGTACGTGAATAGTGTCGGAAAAAATTTTTAAATAAACACAAAGAAAACTCTGTTAAAAACAAAGATATACAGACTCAGACATGACTTGTATTCTCTCTCTCTCTCTCTCGTAAGACAAGGCCACATCATATATGCAAGCGTCAGAAGTAAAAAAAAAAAAAGATTAACAGAGAAAACTTAAGTCATAAGCTGACATCCAGACATGATTTGTATCCTCTCTCTCTCTCTCTCTCTCTCTCTCTCTCTCTCTCTCTCTCTCTCTCTCGTAAGACAAGGCCATCTCATATATGCAAGTGTCAGAAGTAAAAAAAAAAAAGATTAACAGAGAAAACTTAAGTCATAAGCTGACATACAGACAGACTTGTATCTCTCTCTCTCTCTCTCTCTCTCTCTCTCTCTCTCTCTCTCTCGTAAGACAAGGCCATCTCATATATGCAAGTGTCAGAAGTAAAAAAAAGATTAACAGAGAAAACTTAAGTCATAAGCTGACATACAGACAGACTTGTATCCCCCCCCCTCTCTCTCTCTCTCTCTCTCTCTCTCTCTCTCTCTCTCTCGTAAGACAAGGCCATCTCATGTATGCAAGTGTCAGAAGTAAAAAAAAAAAAAAAAAGATTAACAGAGAAAACTTAAGTCATAAGCTGACATACAGACAGACTTGTATCCTCTCTCTCTCTCTCTCTCTCTCTCTCTCTCTCGTAAGACAAGGCCATCTCATATATGCAAGTGTCAGAAGTAAAAAAAAAAAAAGATTAACAGAGAAAACTTAAGTCATAAGCTGACATACAGACAGACTTGTATCCCCTCTCTCTCTCTCTCTCTCTCTCTCTCTCTCTCTCTCTCTCTCTCTCTCTCTCTCTCTCTCTCTCTCTCTCTCTCGTGAAAAGTTAGAAGCACAAAAAAAAAATTAAATAAACACAGAGAAAAATTAGTTTCAAGCAAAGACATACAAAATTTGATATGACTTTCATCCCATAATTAATATTATTAATTGTCATCGTTCATTCAGGAAGTTTTTCCCCCCCATATTAACAGTTAATTAGCCTACGATTCGTCGCCACCGGACGTCGTTATAAAAGATGAATGTTCTGCCTAATGAGCGGTTCACAACAACAGCGGCTATGTTACAGTTTTCTTGGCTTGTTCAGTGTTTCATATACACATGTATACAGTGTATGTATGTATGTTTGTATACATATATACATATGTGTATGTATGTATGTGTATCACTAAATCCGCGTAAGAAGGTGAGTGAAAACCGGGACTTTGAACAAGTACTTTCGTAGTTTATTCTACATTTTCAAGTTCACACTGAGTATAAAAGGAGTTGACAGAGATTTATATACAAAAACAGAAGGGGGCCGGGGTTACAGTTTGTTAATCTGGGTAGCTTGTTCTGTAAACAAAAAAGACACACATAAACACGCATATAATAATATAATATAATATATATATATATATATATATATATATATATATATATATATATATATATATATATATATATATATATATATATATATATATATATATATATATATATATATAGAGAGAGAGAGAGAGAGAGAGAGAGAGAGAGAGAGAGAGAGAGAGAGAGAGAATATCCTAAAGCTTACGAAATAAATCTTTACTGGACAGAACACGGGGCTTTTCTAAGAGGACAATTTCATGATGACCTCAGATCAGTCAGATTTAAGAAAAGAGTATAAAAGTCGGTGGAAAACACACCAGGGGTAACATTTAAAGTTCTCCCTTTCGTACAGACAATTAATCATCACTGTTTTCGGGATATTTCTCTGAGTGAAGTCATTAACTTGGATTACTGTGTCTGCCTTTGCCCAGTTCATACTGGAATGGAATAGAGAGTTTAGGCGAAAGGCCAAGCGCTGGGACCTGTGAAGTCTTTCAGCGTTGAAGGGAAATTGAGAGCAGGTGGTCTGACAGGTGTAACGGGAGGAAAACCTCGCAGATGCACTATGAACCAATTGTTATAGTAATGCCTTCAGTTAATACTGCGACCAAGGTAAAGCCAATGTCTGCCCCAGGACCCACTAAGTCCTGGGCTGGCCAGAGACTCATTTGTGTACCCTTTTGAGGCCGCGTTTTAATCCTGTTTTGTTCTCGTACAAAAGCCTTTGGGTGTTTGGCTCAAATAAAAGTGATTACATCCTGAACATGGGACACTGTGTATTATCTTTTTAACAGAAAAAATATCTTACTGTGAAACTTATATTTAGTATTCTCAATGATGGGGTGACACCTACATATTCACCAAATGGATGGCAAAGTATTTTGTTTATTTACCTTTACTCTAACAGGCCGTTATAAAAGATTTACTTGGATTAATTTATGCAATTTTCCAGAGAATATATTTAGGATAGAATAGAGTATTAGCAATCTCCTTTATTTCATTAAACTCATTCGTATTCAGAGCTGCATATTCTTTAATTACTTTAATTTAATTAATTTAAATACAAATAACTTTATATTCGGAGAATGTCCCGGACAGAAATGAATATGCAAGTTATTTGTAAGCTTTTTAAATATAGAAAATGTAAATTAAAACACCCAGAGAAGGATACTACGATTTTCGTCGTCTTCTAGAGTGAATTTAAAAGACAGCACCAATAAATTCAAGTAAGAATCCCCCAGGGTCAAAATTTTCACTTATGATTCCCGGGACACCGTCCACAAAACTCTGCCAAACTATTTATGACGTCCAGAATGAAGAGACCAATATAACTCCCAGCTTGCTAGGAGTTTTATCTTGGCAATAACTTAAATGTGGAAAAGTTTCCCAAAGCAGTTGTGGAATCTTTTGGCCTCCAAGTATTTCAGCGGAGAGTATTTTCACTCCTCCTCTCTGCTGCTGACGTCTGAATTTCAGGTGAGTCAGTTTGATTTTCTATTCTCTCTCTCTCTCTCTCTCTCTCTCTCTCTCTCTCTCTCTCTCTCTCTCTCTCTGGAGCCCTAAGGTTTACAGTCTATCATCCTCTTTTCTGAAATCCCACTTTATGGTCATCAGATTTGACCTCGATGGAACCCCACGTTCTGTATTAATAGGATCCATCTGTCATTTTTATTCCCAATCCTTCTTGGAGATTTGGGCGTTTCTTCCCGCGGTTCCTAATCCACTCGGAAAAAAGTGGCCGTGCTAATCCCTTCTTAACGCTTACCCTTAGAAGATAATAATAATTAACTTTGTTTGGGTGGGGGCTTCTCACCAATACATCCATAGTGGCTCTCTCAGGGTATTTGAATTATAGGTTCTATTACTTATAAAACAGGCATATCGGGATCGAACCCAGGTCTTTCCGTTGGAAGGCAAGGGAGCTATCGAGTGACTTTGGCCTTTCAATGCACAGACCTGGGTTCGATCCCGATGTGAGTCAGAAATCTATTTCTGTTACACACGTGACAGTGTGATGATTACTTGTGATTTATATTACTTCTATTTATATATATATATATATATATATATATATATATATATATATATATATATATGTATGTATGTATATATATACACACACATTAAACGGGAAGGCGGACAGGAATGCCTCTTGAATAGCCATTTGATTACATGTTTATTCCCAACGTTTCATAATCCATGATTACATCATCAGGGGTTCTAGAATTAAAAAACAAAAGGAGATCAGGAGAAAAATAAAACCACAGTCGAAGAAGTCCAACATACACCAATGAGCAAGGGACAAGTAACCAAATGACTATTCAACAGTATTCCTTTCTGCCTTCCTGTCTGATGCCTGTATTCGGGCATTTATGT
>NC_089785.1:19147706-19172706 GCF_040412425.1 Macrobrachium rosenbergii | reverse complement strand
AGATTATAGGTCTAGCAACCTCAACTAAAAAGGTACTAAAAACGCTACCAAGCGCACTGCACGAACACAAATTTCCTGTTACGTCTTCACAAACAATCCTACCATACAACAGGCTAACTTAGAGGAGGTAGTAAAATAAACTGGTTCCTGCAGAAAATGTTAGCAAGTGCGGACCGGAGCGTCCCTGCTAAACAGAAGAAAACAAAAGCGACACCCGTCTGGAGCTGACATCAATAGAATACTCCTTGTTTCATTCACACTTGGCAATAACGTGTATGGATTAACAAAACGAGTGCGGTAAGACTACAGGGTCAGTATGAGAGAGAGAGAGAGAGAGAGAGAGAGAGAGAGAGAGAGAGAGAGAGAGAGAGAGAGAGAGAGAGAGACTACCATTCTTTGGGCTTATGGTGTTAGGGTGAATTTCACCATCGACAGTGCTGTCTTAAGTTCGTCTATGCAATGGCTCCATTGTATTACAAGTAACAGTGAGGATTTGTCGTGTAACGTCGCTGCATCTTTTGTTTTTTTTATAGTAATGGTAGTAGGAACTTAAAACAGTAAAGTAATCTCTGGTGTTCCTCAGGGAAGTATTCTTTGACCATTAATATTTATGCGATCTGCGTGGTTTGGCTAAAACTAGCGTATGGTGCAAACTATGCGGGATGCAGTTAAACACCAACAAAATTCAAAACATGGTCTAGAGAACAATGGATCTTTTCAATGATAACCTTTCTTTATTTACGAGCAGCTCATTTAGAATTCTAGATGTTCTATTAGTTAGTGTAATTTCACTTTAGGAGACATATCCGGTCTATTCCTTCTCTAACTGTCTTTGGAGACCTGTTTATCCTGAAGAGATTGTTTTTTAATTCTTTCTTGTTTTGAATACTGTTTCTCTTTTTCATCTACGGTAGCTGTCTGGGAATTTTTAAATTGTTGTGCAAAAACTTGGGTTCTATTCAATTTCTTATTCCCTAGGTGGAGTGGATACTTTTACACAATGGAGAGAGAGAGAGAGAGAGAGAGAGAGAGAGAGAGAGAGAGAGAGAGAGAGAGAGAGAGAGTCACGAATTGGTTACGAAAGAACAATACTAACCTTACATCTGGCACCGAAAACACTTATTCCCCAAGGAAATCGACAAATAAAAACGACCAAATTACGTCTAACCATGCTCAATATTTTGACAAAAACAATAACTACTACAACGTATTACAGGTACAGGTCACAGGTACCACTAGGGTATAGGTGTTGGGAGAGGGGGGTAGTTGAGAAGTTGAACGATCTTTTAATTCATACAAAACATACAGGAAGGACGGTAACATGAGGGAGGCTGGCGGGGGACAGGAGGGGGAAGGAGTCTGTGACGTCGTCTGCTGGACTTATAACACTTCCTCCGCGTTTTAATCATAACGAGTGGCGTTATTTGATTCATGGCAATGAAAATACAGTTTGTAAATACACTAGACACTTTAAGCATACGAGAATACATATATATACGTATACAAACACATACATATGAACGCAGACATAAATACAAATTGTATGTGGGTTGCTATGACAGACACAGGGATATTTTCCCTTCAGAACACCAAACTTCAGAAACCACTCTCTCTCTCTCTCTCTCTCTCTCTCTCTCTCTCTCTCTCAGCCCACCTGCAAAGCACACAGCAAGGGGATAAGGAGGATATTTTTCTAGTGCAAGGCGACGAAATAACTGAAACCTTCTCACGACCACTTGAAGTCGTTTTGGCGCCTAACCAAGCGTGTAAATTGACCATTTCCAGCATATCTGCCCAAGGTGGGGTGACACTGCGCATCTTCAAGAGGCTGTTAAATCTGCGTGTTGGCGTATGATTCAAGCTTCTGCACCTACTTCAAACGATGGGGGCAAAATTCAGCTGAATAAAAATATAAAGAAGCCATATAGGTCTAAGTAACACGAGCTAACCGCCATGATGACGTCATGCTCGCATGGCGGGAACTTGGCAAAAATAGGCCTACTCATGATTCCATACCAAATTCATACGAAAGAATGAAATTAAACGAAATAAAACGGAATGAAAAAAGTACATGTTACATAGATCTATCTGTCTGACAACCCCTAACGGGCTAAAGCACAAAAAAATGGACCACCATGAATAATGACGTCACAATATCTCTCATGCTCGGATGGCGGGAACCGTTTCATGATGACCTTGACATAGATAAATGGTATCTTGATGTGTTACACTTCAGGCTATCTCGGTGAAAGATGGAATTTCGCAATAGCGCTTGTTTATCAACCATGAGACTCCGAGAATAATAATAATAATAATAATAATAATAATAATAATAATAATAATAATAATAATAATAATAACTGTGCAACGAAGATTCATAATGGAATAATAGCTTATATGTGAGAGTCCAATATTATCGAATGGAAATTACAAAGGATTTGGGGAAAAGACAAAGATGAAAGTGAATCTTGGCACGAATCACTTATATCACTATTATTATTATTATTATTATTATTATTATTATTATTATTATTATTATTCAGTAGATGAAAGTTATTCATATGGAACAAGCCCACCAAAGGGGCCACTGACTTGAAAATCAAGCTTCCAAAGAATATTAAGGTGTTCATTAGGAAGAAGTAAGAGGAAGTAAAGGGAAATACAGAAAGAAGAGATACCACTTATTAAAAAAGAACAAATACACCAATAAATAGATAAATAGATAAAAATATATTCAATCGCAAGAAGAATATTATTAGGGTAGTAATGCACTGCATTTTCGCTTGAACTTCTCAAGACGTTCCAACTGCACGACATCCCCCGAAGGGAGGCTGTTCCACAGTCCAATGGTGGGAGGAATAAAGGACCTCTGGAACTGAGAAATTCGACAGTGAGGCACAATTACTGTACATTGGTGCTGCTGTTCAACGAATCTGGTTGTTCTCGGCAGATAAAGGGGATGAGGGATCAATTGTGAATGTGAAAGCTCTCTGTTGAAATACAACTTATGAAAAACTGACAAACAAGAGGCCATCCGTCGATGGCCCAGGTCGTAACTGCTAATATTAGGAAACAGAAACCTACCACCACGAACTACTCTATCATAAATCTCCGGCAGAAGCAGACATCCACACCGGAGAACAATATTCCAGTAAAGGAAGGACAAACGACCTAAAACAGGCTGCACTGATTTTATCGCTGTTATAAATATACGAGGCCTTACGAACAATACCTAACTTTCGTGCGGCACTGGCTGAAACTTTCATTAGATGTTTCTCAAAAGTTACACCTAGAATTAGCAGAAGCTTCAGACTCAATCTGCAAAGTTCCATCCACCTTAAGGGAAGGATGGGGTGGGAAATCTGTACGAGATGTGCTAATCAATAGTGTTTTTGTTTTACTGAAGTTCATCTTATTCCGTCTTGAGTTCAGCCTCATACCCCACCCACTACACCATTCTCTGACCAGGTCCATGTCCCGGCTGAGGCTGAGGGCAGCTTCGTTTCTCGTTAGTGGAGACTTCACTACGCCCACAAGTGTTGCATCATCGGCATACTGAACAATGTTGTTTTCCAAGCCAACAACCACATGACAGTATTAAAAATCTAAGATAATTAAAAAGCTAAGATAATTAAAGGGGAACATATGACGCAAGTCTGACGCAAAGGGAAGAGGTGGCACACTTCCCAGACAGAGCTATGCTGATTGTTGGCCTAAGTACACAAGCAACAGTAAGAAAGGACCTTAAATGTGCTAAAACTGTGAAAAAAATAAAAATGAGTGAGAATTGTTTAGAATGATCCTGACTCATCATTTTAACAAGAAAAGGAGGAAATTCTAAATTTTTTTAAGTTGGAAATATATAAGGAAGTAATGATTTTTTTCACGAATCTCTTTCCAGATGAAAATAAACCCATAACACCGAGATATAAATTATCTTTTTAAAGCCATAAAATATTATACAAATACCACAAAACCACATCAGTTAATGGTGAAATCAATTCGAGCTGTTACCAAAGCGTTTTAGTTTCAATGGAGGCAAACTGTAGACTTTATTTGTCTTGATATGGTGTTATAGTTGTGAAAACCCCTACTTGAATCAATTCGTCATCCATTATATAATGTACAGAGAGAGAGAGAGAGAGAGAGAGAGAGAGAGAGAGAGAGAGAGAGAGAGAGAGAGAGAGAGAGAGATGATTTCATCTTTTTCAAAATAAAAAAAAAACAGTCATCTTCTCATGAAGCTTAACCACTTTCAATAAACTTGTTTTTCGATGACTCAGCATAAAATAACATAGAAGGTGCGATGCATCATCTAATAAAAGCTATGATATATAAACTGTATATATATATATATATATAATATATATATATATATATATATATATATATATATATATATATATGTGTGTGTGTGTGTGTGTGTGTGTATTCATATTATATATATACTCGTATATATATGTGTGTGTGCAATGAAAATGGGGTTCTTTAATTATTCGATCTTAAAGTACAACTTTCTTCGTAAAACCGTTTGAAAAAAAAAAGGGGTGTTACTCTAAACTCAAATTGCTTCGAAAGACACAAAACAAACGAGGGGGACAAACTTAACCAGTTTCAGCAAAACAAAAACATACAAAAACAAACTTCACAGATTCACATACATCCGGGAACTTTTTCCGCAACGCGTCTGGCAAACTTAAAAGGGTGATTCAAAGGGAAGCTTCGGCGAATACTAAAGAGGATTCAACGAACACAGAACTCGATTCGACCCCTCTTGATTCCTGAGAATATGTTGAATTGAATATAGCATTGAGGCTAAAGGCGAAGCACTGGGACCTATGAGGTCATTCAGCGCTGAAAAGGAAACTGAGAGTAAGAGGTTTGAAAGGTGTAACAGGAGGAAGACCTCGCAGTTGCACAATGAATCAACTGTCAGGAGAGGATTGAGGAAAGTAAGACGGAAGAAAGAGAATATGAAAGGAGGTACAGTAAAAGGGGCCTAAGGAAGGCACGCTGCAAAGAACCTCAAGTAATGCCTACAGTGCACCGTATGAGGTGCACTGACGGCACTAACCAGCTACGAGGCCCTCCTGAGAATGTGTGTCAGAGCCTCAGGAGAAAAGATTAATGGATATTGATCGGATACGCAATGGCGTCAAGGGAGAAAATCTGGATTGACTGGTTTCACGACACTTACGCTGTCAAGCCAAGTAGTGGGGCACTTTTGGCCACAGATAGATAGACAGAAAGATACACACAGATAGATAGATAGATATAAATAGAGAGAAAGATACAGGCAGATAGATAGATAGATTGATAGATATAAATAGAGAGAAAGATACAGACAGATAGATAGATAGACAGACAGATAAATAGATAGATATATATATAGATAGAAATAGAGATAAACAGAAAGACATATAGATAAATATAGATAGAAAGACAGATAGATAGATAAATAGATAGATAGGTTAATAGATAGATAGACAGATATAGATATAGACAGACAGACTGATAAATAGAAAGATAGATAAAGATAAATAGATAAATAGATAGACAGATTAGATAGATAGATAGATAGATAAACAGAAAGACAGATAGATAGATAGATAGATAAATAGACAGATAGACAAACAGAGAGGTACATAGATAGACAGATACATAAATAGACAGATACACAGATAGACAGATAGATAGATAGATACAGATAGATAGAAAGATAGATATAAATACACAGAAAGATATATACAGATAGACAGATAAAGATAGATATATAGATACATATACGAAGAAAGCACTTCAGAAAGTGAAAAGAAGGAGTTTGAGAGGTTGGACAGCACGAGAAAGCGACTCACAAAATACAGGAGATGACGTACAAGGATCTAAAGGTGTAACTGGGAGAAAAACCCAAAGTTGCACCAAGAAGTAACAGTTAGAGGTGTTGGACAGCAAAACTGAAGAAAGGAGGTGGTAGCGAAGATTAAGTAAAAGGATAAGAAGTGGTTGCCACTAGGAGCTGAAAGGACGTAGCAAGCATCCTCTAGCGGTGCCTACAGTTCACCACGTGAGGTAACACAGAGGGCACTATTCCTCCTACAGAGGAGAAAATGTGGTGATAATTATCAACATAATTTACAAGGGCGACCTAAAGAGCGCATGGCCACGTTTTCTTATACGAACACTAAGAATGTGCCGTTTTCTTTACATAAATCACTGACAAACTTTCTTAATAATGGATAGGATATTTCTATGGCGACTAGTACTCTATTATCTGTTGGACTGGATTATAAGATTTAGGCCAAAGGCCAAGCGCTGGGACCTTGAGGTCATTCAGCGCTGAAGGGGAAACTGAAAGTAAAGAAGGTTTGAAAGGTGTAACAGGAGGAAAACCTCAATTGTTAGGAGAAACTGGAAAGTGGGATGGAAGAAAGATAATATGAAAGGAAGTACAGTAAAAGGAATGAAAGAGGGGGTTGCAGCTAGGGGCCAAAGGGACGCTGCAAAAAAACCCTAAAGTAATGCCTACAGTGAACCGCATGAGGTACACTGACCACACTACCCACCTACGGGATATTATCGGTAGGGGGGGTCATAAATACACGAGTCGAACCAAATTTGACCAAAAGCGGTTCACCCATTCGGAAGTTATTAAGTTAACACAAACATAAACAAGTCAAAAATACTAACAACTCTGTAAGTCGCTGACGGAGGCAAATAAACAACAAGCAAATAAAGTAAAGAAACAAAAACAAAAACAAAAATATACAAACGGGTTCGCATCGAATACTGCGACCCTTGACTTGTGGGTTAAAAGGAAAAATACTTGACTCCATTCCCACACTGTCAAGTCAGACCTGTAGTCTGCCAGTTCATGATGGGTGATACCACACACACACACACACACACACACATATATACATATATATACATATACATATACATATACATATACATATACATATATATATATATATATATATATATATATATATATATATAGTTACAAAAAACGAGTTCAAATTTCTCCCTCACACAGAGACATTCATTTCCACTGCAGTTTTTGTGTAATCATAATCTCTCTCTCTCTCTCTCGTCCATTCAACACTAACCACTAATCACCCACTTCTTCATTCACTTTAAAGGACATAGAAAAGCACAAAGTGGCAACTCAACCCCTCCTCCCCCGCTAATAAGCTTTCCCACACCTGTGGTTATTTTGTGTATAATTCTTTTGTCGTTAATTGCGCTACGACGCACTTTGATATATTACGTGAGTTGTTTGATTTTGCTCATATGTCGCTTATTATTAAACTATATATATATATATATATATATATATATATATATATATATATATATATATATATATATATATATATATATATATATATATTTTTGAAAAACATTCTCATCAGTTTCCTGTTGGTGTGGAATGATAAAAATTAAGCTAATTAACTGATAATACTGATAATGATTCTGTGTACATCACAGAAGAAATAACAGTAAAGAGAGAGAGAGAGAGAGAGAGAGAGAGAGAGAGAGAGAGAGAGAGAGAGAGAGAGAGAGAGAGCTGCAAAGAAGATCCGTTGCATTTACTTTATTCCAAAAGTAATCTGGCTAAGGACTTCGTACATGGCGTCTCTCTCTCTCTCTCTCTCTCTCTCTCTCTCTCTCTCTCTCTCAGAAAATCGATCACCAATATTTGCGTCAAAACCGACAAAAAAAAAAAAAAAAAAAAAAAACCACAAGCCAAAATAAAAATAAAAAAAGAATAAGATCCTTATCCGAGTTCTTCGTCTCCTATACACGTCCACTCAACTGCAACGGCGGATGCACCTGAGACGCGCATGCGATTTTCTGCCTTCTGCGAGGTCGCCAAAGAGGCTATATTTGCTTATCTCTGAGTCACTTCACTGTGATTACGGATCTTACGCAGAAGGACGAAAAGGGCCACTGGTACTTTTTTAATGGTAAGTCACTTGCGCGGGATTTTAGGTCTTAGGTGAGTAGGCTGTGAGGGTCAGATTGGATCGGGTCAGGTTTCTGCCAGTTTTCCTTTCAAAAGAGGGCAATCCTGTGAGTGGGGTGGGGTCCTGGTGAATGGGTGTGGTGGGGGAGGGGTGTTGGAGGAGGCGTCCAGACAGAGAGACAGAGAGAGAGAGAGAGAGAGACCATTTTTCTCATCAAATCTGAAAGAAGTCGGAGTTCCTCATTGCCGGAAGTCTCTCTCTCTCTCTCTCTCTCTCTCTCTCTCTCTCTCGGATTTTTCTCTCTCTTCTCTCTAATGATCACAGTGTATTACTTCTCTCTCTCTCTCTATATTATACACTCTCTCTCTCTCTCTCAAAAGGGCTCTCTCTCTTGTTTTTTTACAGTGTCTCCACTGCAGACAATGATGTATGTATCTCTCTCTATGTATCTCTCTCTCTCTCTATCATATTATGTATGCAGACATATGTATGTATGTATGTGTGTATATATATATATATATATATATATATATATATATATATATATATATATATATATATATATATATATATATACGCATGCACATTTGGAATGCGGTTGCTGGCCACATGCCCTCTCCAAAGCGAGCGAAATAAAAAAAAATAGATGACGAATAAAGGGACCAAAAATATGTTTACATGTTATAAATAACAAATAGAATGATTATACACGATAGAAAATGACAATAAACAAAATGTATAAAACCAATTACAATAAAACAAAATAAAAAAATCAAATCAGAGAAAAAATAAAAAGAAAAAAGCACCGAAGTTTCTTCGCCGCAATCGAGTTTTCTGTACAGCATATAACTAAGGCCACCGAAAACAGATCTATCTTTCAGTGGTCTCGGTATAATGCTGTATGGGCCGCGGTCCATGAAACTTTAATCAAGGCCGGTGGTGGCCTGTCCTATATAGTTGCCAGACGCAATTATAACTAACTTTAACGTTAAATAAAATAAAAACTACTGAGGCTAGAGGGCTGCAATTTCGTATGTGTGATGATTGGAGGATGGATTGTCAACATACCAATTTGCAGCCCTCTAGCCTCAATAGTTGTTAAGATCTGAGGGCGGACAGAAAAAGCGCGGACGGGCAGACAAAGCCATCTCATCACTAAAATAGTCCTTCCTTAATGAAATGCGCAGAGCAAAACCCAAATAACAAACAAGCGCAGACAAAACCAGCTGGCCCGGCGGTCTCAAAGACACTACAAAATGACAACGTCCTTGGGGAAATCTGTGTCTTTGAATAATACGACTCGCTTCTCGTTCTCCTCTTCCTTCAAACGTGGGATATCTGTCTTATTTACGTCTCGGACAGACTCCCTGAAGATGTTATGCAATAAGGACTCGAAAGTTCAGGCGAACGGGCAGTAGCATTAATATGCTAAAACAATTCACCTTGTATTTCCTAAATTTATTTGCATTTTTTTTTTCTATTTATTAATTTGTTCATCTGCTTTATTTTCTAATTGCTGGTCTCTTCTTTCTGTATTTCTTTTTATCTTCTGTTACTTCTTTCAATAATAATAATAATAATAATAATAATAATAATAATAATAATAATAATAATAATAATAACCGCAATCCCATCCAAATCATTTTGTTCTCTCAAATCCCATCCAAGTTCATCTGTTTATCAAATATATTATATATATATATCATATATATATATTATATATATATATATATATATATATATATATATATATATATATATATATATATATATATATATATACATATATATATATATATACACGTACACACACAAACACACACATATATATATAATTATATACACATACATAAATATACAAAGCCAATGCAGAAGGAGGAACTTGTTATTCAATTTAAAACTTAACAAACTTCGAGAAGATAAGGACCACAAGGAATTCCGCTTGTAAGTGAATCATCGCCTATTAATGAAATCAGAAAATGACCAGACCACATACCGCATTCGGCTATTACCGTTGCCTTGGCAACCGACTAGCTGGAGAGAGAGAGAGAGAGAGAGAGAGAGAGAGAGAGAGAGAGAGAGAGAGAGGGGGGGAGGGTTAGGAAGGGATATAGGCCCCGTGACTGAGTGCACGTGTACCTAAAGAAGCGAGTTCTTCTTTGTTTACACAAAAACCGGAGTTTTTTCTTCTCAATCGTACTTTTAAGGCTTTTTTTCATCTCCTGTTTATATATATATACATATATATATATATATATATATATATATATATATATATATATATATACATACATATATATACATATATAACATATATATATATTATTTTTCATCTTGCAATTAATTAATAAATAACTATATAGAACTACATATCTCTCCAGGTAATATGACATGTTTGGCTCAATAATAAATTCGCTCCGGCAAGAGAATAAATTTAAGAAATATTTGGAACGTTTTAAAACTTACATTAAAAATCAAACTAGTGTACATAATAAAATTAAATAAACAAATAACTGGAAAATTAAATAAAAAAAATATAACTGATTTCAATATCAAAGACAGTGTAACAAATTGGAGAAACAAAAAAAATATCCAGTGCGGCTGAGAGAGAGAGAGAGAGAGAGAGAGAGAGAGAGAGAGAGAGAGAGAGAGAGAGAGAGAGAGAGAGAGAGAGAGAAACTGATTTACTGGTATTACAAAGAGTGAGCTACATTTTAGCTGACGGCGTAAAATCCAACCGAAGCTTTATATCCAAGGCCTTTTAATGGGATACAATACCACTTATTAGATGCAATAAAACATACTCAAATGTTAAAAGTAATGCAATTCACCTAATGTCAATATCAAACACAATAAAACAGATTACGATATTTGAAGAAAAAAATTTATAAATAATGCCTTCTCCTAGAACACAATTATATCAAAAAGAAAATTCACAGAAAGGTGACCAAATGACTAACAAAATATAATAAAATTCCGAATTTCACTATACAGATAAAAGAGGGAAATTCGAAAAAAATGGACGAAATCGAATAATTATGGAATAACAAAGAATGAATGATAAAGACCTACATTCTGAAAACTGAGTCAGTCCATTTGGATCAATCTGATTAACTGAATTCATGGTCAGTTACTTTAGTTCTCTGTAAAAGAAAACTATTGTGCCGGCTTTGTCTGTCCGTCCGCACTTTATTCTGTCCGCCCTCAGATCTTAAAAACTACTGAGGCTAGAGGGCTGCAAATTGGTATGTTGATCGTCCACCCTCCAGTCATCAATCATACCAAACTGCAGCCCTCTGGCCTCAGTAGTTTTTTTATTTTATTTAAGGTTAAAGTTAGCCATTATCGTGCTTCTGGCAACGATATAGGATAGGATAGGCCCGTGCTTAAAGTTTCATGGGCCGCGGCTCATACAGCATTATACCGGAACCACTGAAAGATAGATCTATTTTCGGTGGCCTCGACTATACGCTGTAGCAGCTGTGCAGAAAACTCGATTGCGCCGAAAAAACTTAAGCGCATTTTTTACTTGTTTGGAGCTGACGCTAAATGTCCACAACCAATATCATTGAAGGTAATCGTCACTGGCTGAAGCCCATGCTGCTCACCACCCACCAGAGGTTACAACTAGCCAATGAGACGCAAGATGGCAGCTTCAGTGATATCGGTTGTGGATATTTTCCGTCAGTTCTAAAAATGGGTAAATTCTACAATTGTTCCACATACAGATGGTGGGGAGATCAGATTATTATTATTATTATTATTATTATTATTACACCGAAATTATTATTACTCAAGGATGTTGTATCTGCCAGGTATGCAAAAATACTTTTTTATCATTTATACAAAAATAATTTTACATTTCCCCTGTCATTCTTTCTCTTTCTGCTTCTGCTTTTCCTGATATTTTCTTGCCGTCTTCGGGTCTGGGCTAATTAAGGGCAATAAGTTGATCATTCCGTTGGTAAGCGATTTAAGAAAAAAACATTCACATGTAATCATTCTAAAAATGACTCACGATCATTTTGGTTATCGTCTAATACAACATGAAAACAAATAACTTTTCTGGCATATAAAACAATTTTGCCAAAAAATAAACAAATAAAATGGCAAATACGACTCTGATTGTAAAATTAACTTCATAACATAAATCCAATACCCCTTCTGGCATATAAAACAATTTTGCCAAAAAATAAACAAATAAAATGGCAAATAAAACACTGATTGTAAAATTAACTTCATACTAACGCAAATAAAACACTGATTGTAAAATTAACTTCATACTATAAATTCAATTCCCCTTCTAGCATATACAACAATTTTGCCAAAAAATAAACAAATAAAATGGCAAATACAACATTGAATGTAAATTTAACTCCATACTATAAATCCAATTCCCCTTCTGACATAATATAACAATTTTGCCAAAAAATAAACAAATAAAATGGCAAATACAACACTGAATGTAAAATTAACTCCATACTATAAATCCAATTCCCCTTCTGATATAATATAGCAATTTTGCCAAAAAATAAACAAGTCACAAATAAAACACTGATTGTAAAATTAACTTCAAACCATCACTCAATTCCCTTATTGTTACGTAACCATGACAATCGAAATTTTTTGCTGTGTTATCTTGGGACCTCTAAAAACAGGGGTCCGTGCTGGACCGGAAGTGTTATCTGCCGATTATTTTGGCAAAAGGTCACAAGGGCATCCGTACATGCCCTGCACTCGGTAGTGATAGCGTTGGGTATTATTTGCAATAGGCAGTCTAGACGTGAAACTGATAATTTCTGGATACGAGAGAGAGAGAGAGAGAGAGAGAGAGAGAGAGAGAGAGAGAGAGAGAGAGAGAGAGAGAGAGATTCATGGGCAAATCAGGAATGGGGATATACTGTATATCAACTGACTAATAATTCTCTCTCTCTCTCTTTCTCGTATCCAGAAATTATCAATTTCACGCCTAGAGAGAGAAAGAGAGAGAGAGAGAGACTCATGAACACATCAGGAATGTAGATACACTCCATAAATTATCAATTTTCTCTATTTCCAAAAGAGAGAGAGAGAGAGAGAGAGAGAGAGAGAGAGAGAGAGAGAGAGAGAGAGAGAGAGAGAGAGAGAGACTCATGAACACATCAGGAATGTAGATACACTGTATATCAACTGACTAATAATTCTCTCTCTATTTCATGTCAAAGAGAGAGAGAGAGAGAGAGAGAGAGAGAGAGAGAGAGAGAGAGAGAGAGAGAGAGAGAGAGAGAGAGATTCATGAACATATCAGGAATGGAGATATACTCGTACATCAACTCTAATGATTCTCTCTCTCTCTCTCTCTGCGAGCTCAATTAAAAGTCATCCGGTGATAAGTTAGGAAAAGGGAATAGCTGAGCATGGTGTGGACTTATGGACCCAGACCACTGGCCCAGGCACCAAGGGTGGTAAGCATCCAATAATAATAATAATAGTTTCTGCTGGTAATAATTAATAATTACAAGAATAAAAACCAATTATGCTTAGCAACTGAGGCCAAATAAAACAAGTAAAATATGCGCCGAAGTTTCTTCGGCGCAATCGAGTTTTCTGTACAGCGTATAATACTGTATGAAACTCTAAGCCACGGCCCATGAAACTCCCAAGCTTTCAGTCACGGTCCGGTGGTGGCCTGTGTTGTTGGCACCTACAGCGGTGCCAAACGCACGATCTTGACTAACTTTAACCTTAAATAAAACAACTTTAACCTTAAATAAAACAAGTAAAAAATGCGCTGAAGTTTCTTCGGCGCAACGAAATCGAGTTTTCTGTACAGCCGCTACAGCGTATAATCAAGGCCACCGAAAATAGATCTATCTTTTGGTGGTCTGGTGTAATGCAGCATCAGCCGCGGCCCCTGAAACTTTAACCACAGGCCGGTAGTGGCCTGTCCTATATCGTTGCCAGAAGCACGTTTATGACTAAAAATAAAATAAAAGCTACTGAGGCTAGAGGGCTGCAATTTGGTATGTTTGATGATTGGAAGGTGGATGATCAATATACCAATTTGCAGCCCTCTAGCCGTCAGCAGTTGTTAAGGTCTGAGGGTGGACAGAAAAACAGCATCTCAACAGTTTTCTTTTACAGAAAACTATAAAACGCCAAACAAAGAAACAAACCAATTCAGACAAACTGAACAACATCGACTTCTAAAAAACAACTCCGACGGAACAGGAAGCAGATTTAGTCGGTTGGACGCCTCGCCGCAAAACCACTAGTCGCAATTAGGCAATTTCTCCCCTATGGTCCAAAATGACGTCGTTTTATGTTTGAATTTCGACCTTACTTTCCCAGTTCGATTTTAGATCTGGCACTTTCTCTTTGGGAAAAGCGAAAGGCATTATTATTATTATTATTATTATTATTATTATTATTATTATTATTATTATTATTATTATTAACGGAAGAGAGTTTGAAGTTGCTACTGTCCTCACTTCTAAACCTAAACACTCGTTCAACACCACTTCGATTAGTCCCTGGAGTTTGAGGTTGGCATTGTTGAATCTTGATTTTTAAGCCTAAACATCCGCCGTCATTTCGTTTGGTCCCTAAGCTTTTAACCAATGAAGTTTGAACTTGATATTGTTTAACTTTCACTTCTAAACCTAAACATTCGTCGACATCACTTTGTTTAGTCCCTCAGCCTTTTCCAATGGAGTTTGAATTTGATATATTTTTAATCTTCACTTCTAAACGTAACCACTAATCAGCATCATTTTGTTTAGTCTCTAAGTCTTTATCCAATGAAGTTTGAAGTTGCTACTGTTTAATCTTCAATTCTAAACCTAAACATTCGTCGACATGTCTGTTTAGTCCTTAAGCCTTTTCCAATGGAGTTTGAAGTTGCTCTGTTTAAAATTCACTTCTCAGCCTAAACATTCATCTGTATCACTTTTAGTCCCTAGGCCTTTTTAACCTTCAATTCTAAACCTAAACAGTCATCTACATTAATTCGATTAGTCCCTAAGCCTTTTTCCAATGGAGTTTGTATTTGATATTGTTTAACCTTTTTCTAAACCTATACATTCGTTGGTGTCATTTTCCCCAAGTCCCTAAACTTTTTTTTTTTTTTTAAAGTATGAATTTGATACTGTTTAACCTTCACTTCTAAACCTAAACATCCGTCAACATTACTTCGTTTAGTACCTAAGACTTTTCCAACGGAGTCTGAACTTGATACTGTCTAATCTTCACTCCAAAACCTAAACCATTTGTCAACGTCGATTCGATTAGTCCCTAAGCCTTCCCCAATGAAGTCTACAGCTGTTATTGTTTAACCTTCACTTCTAAACCTAAACATTTCATCAACATCACTCTGATTAGTCCTTAAGCCTTTTCCAATGGAGTTTGAATTTTATACTATTTCACCTTCACTTCTATACCTAAACATTCATCTTAGTACTAAGCCTTTTCCGATGGAGTTTGAATTTTATATACTATATATATTAACCTACACTTCTAAACCTAAACCATTCGTCAACATCTATCCGATCAGCCCAACTAAACCTTCAACGGTATAAATCAAGAACAGCGTAAATACAAAACCCACTATGAAGCGCATGAAATGATCTCTGCCGCCACAGTCGTAAACAAAGAAGCATCGGCGATGACGCAACGCTCGCGTTGGAGAAAACCTACAACTACCGTTACGTCCTCACGCGCCGTTTGTGCTGTGTTACTAAGGTCCACACACACACACACACACACACACACACACACACACACACAAAGTCCTTGGCTGTTGCGTGTACCCTAGTTCCCCCCCGACCTTCTGCCGTATTTCTTTTGTTTCTCGAGTACCGTTTGCACGGGTGTTTATGTTTTTTCTTTGTTTTATTTGTTCTTCGCGAGTTGCTGTGTATATTAATTTATTATTGCAATTTTTATCTGCATAAATTATTATTCTTATTTTATTTGTTCTTCAAATAGTTGCTGTGTATACTTGAACTTATTATTATTATTATTATTATTTTATTTGTTCTTCACATAGTTGCTGTGTATACTTGTTCTCTATTATTGCAATGATTAGGTATTATCTGTAAAAAATGTTGTTGTTATTATTATTATTATTTGTTCTTCACATAGTTGCTGTGTATATTAAATTCTCATTATTGCAATGATTAAGTATTAGCTGTAAAAACTGTTGTTATTATTATTATTATTATTATTATTACTTGTTCTTCAAATAGTTGCTGTGTATATTAAATTCTCATTATTGCAATGATTAAGTATTATCTGCAAAAACTGCGATTATTATTATTATTATTATTATTATTTGCTTTTTCACTTTCCGCATTTAAAATTCTATACCTAAATGCTCTCTAGCTACCTAATGTCTCCAGCTGAAAAATAATCGTATGCTGTTGTTTTATCATTATTATCATCATTTTTATCATTGCTATCACTTTAAACATTACTACTGTCATTACCATTATTATGAATACTATTATTACTATTATTATCAGTAACTTTTTGGGTGTATCCTAATACTATTTTTATAATTTTATTTCGTGTATCTAAATCGTATATAGTGTATTGTCTCTACTTTGTACAATACTTGTATATGGCCCTGAGCTGAAATAAAGGATGTTATTATTATCATTATTATTATTATTATTATTATTATATAGTTTGATTTTTCACTTTCCGCACTTAACATTTTATGCCTGATGTCTCTAGCTGAAAAATAATTGTGTGCTACTGTATCATTATCATAATTATTTTTATCACATTACTGTTAGTTGTCATTATATCATTACTACTGTTCAATAGTTGTGACATGGTTTTCAAAAAAAAAAAAAAAAAAAAAAAAAAAAATTCGCTCATAGTCTATGAATATTACTTCAATTTTTGGTGTACACTTATCAAGGGTTCAATCTGCCACATCTGATCCTTTGCACTGAAACTCAAAATTCATCTCAGGATTTTCGTGAAATCCTCACCGAAGGTTCTTCGTCAGAGATCTGCAATAGGTCAAATACCTTGGATGTAGGTTGAAATCTGATCTGTTTATGAATAATCTCCTTCTGCTATCCAGAAATCATATATTAATCTACATATTCTAAAATAATTTCTTACAAAGATTGACCATATGCATATAACATACATTAAAATTTGTATAAATTGACTTACTTTTTTTCCAAAAATATATTTACAACTAGTTACAGGAAAGGCTCAAAATATTATCAATGGATTTTAATTACAACGTCTATTAATAGAGGTTAGCAAAAAGTGGACTACCATTGCACTGAACTTTGGTATAAATCTAGCCAGCTCTTTTGACTCTTGGTTGGCAAGAAAAGCCAAAATCTTGGTTGGCAAGAGGACACAGAGTCTTGGTTGGCAAGATGACCCAGAATCTTAGTTGGCAAGATGACCCAGAACCTTAGTTGACAAGCTGACTCAGAACATTTGTTGGCACGATGAATCAGAACCTTAGTTGGCAAGATGAATCAGAACCTTCGTTGGTAAAATAACTCAAACCAGAACCTTAGCTGGCAAGATGACCCAAAATGTTACTGGCACGATGAATCAAAATATTGATTGGCAAGATGACTCACAATCTGGGTGGGCAAAATGACCCTGAATCTTGCTTCAGTTGACAAGATCGAGCCAGAATCTAAATTGGAAAGATGACACAGAACCTTAGTTGGCAATGCGACCGAAAATCTTACTTAGCAAGATGACCCACAATCTTAGTCGGCAAGAAGACCCACAATCTTATTTGGCCAGATGACTCAGGACCTTGGCAAAGTGACCTAGAATCTCGCAGACATATTTCCATTCATTTGTTAGGTCACATTTTAGTGTTCTATAAAAGAAAACAATTGAGATGGCTACTTGTCTGTCCGCCCGTCCTCAGATCTTAGAAACCACTGAGGCTAGAGGGTTGCAAATTGGTATGTTGATCATCCACCTTCCAATCGTCAAACATACCAAATTGCAGCCCTCTAGCCTCGTTAGTTTTTATCTTATTTAAGGTTCAGGTTAACCATGATCGTGCGTCTGGCAACGTTACAGGACAAGCCACCACCGGGCCTTGGTTAAAGTTTCATGGGCCGCGGCTCATACAGCATTACACGCTGTACAGAAAAATCGATTGCGCCGAAGGTACTTCGACGCATTTTTTGTTTTAATTGATATTATTTATTTAGATTTTTTATCTTTATTTATCTAATCTTTTTCAGTAAGGCTGCATCTTTAAAAGGACGCTGAGGGGATGTGGTTTCTCTTTCTCTCTCTCTCTCTCTCTCTCTTGGCAAACGTGGGCTGAGAGGGGGAATTTCAGAGAAAGGTCAAACATTACATAATAACCTCAAAACTCTCTCTCTCTCTCAAACTCGTGCACAGAAATGTATATACATCTTCAAGTAACGGCATAAATCTCTCTCTCTCTCTCTCTCTCTCTCTCTTACACACAAATATATATACATATCAAGTAGCGTCATGATCAGTCTCTCTCTCTCTCTCTCTCTTTCACACAAATACATATACATTTACCAGTAACGGCATCTTAGTCTCTCTCTCTCTCTCTCTCTCTCTCTCTTACACACAAACGTACATACATCTTCGAGTGACGACATTTCCATCTCTCTCTCTCTCTCTCTCTCTCTCTCTCTCTCTCTCTCTCTCTCTCTCTCTCTCAGGGATAACACTCTCTGCATAACGCAAAACAATATTCAAAGCAATAAACACAGTTCATCTGTCCATCTATCTATCTATCTAATAAAAGGTGATAGCAACAGCCGCCATCCAGATCCGGAACTGGAATTCCCAGATGTGGAACGTCCACTTCTGGAACAGCAATCCATCAACTGCAACCGGATCAGTAGCAAAAATGCTCCTGCTAAACCTGCTATTCGTTTGACTACTAATACTGCTACTGCTAACAGTTATTCAAGTCATTTTAATCCTATAATATAACGTCATCACTGTTATAACTACTACTACTATTATCACATTTGTAATTCCTGATGCTACTGATATACTTGCATTTAGTAATAAAAGTATTATTATTATTATTAATACTGTTTCAGCAATTATTCTATTACTAATAGGATTGAAGATGTCCCTACTGCTAATGTTAATACTACTACTACTTACTACTACTACTACTATACTCGCACTTAGTACTAAAAGTAGTATCATTATTAATACTATATTTCAACAGCTATTCTATTATTAATAGGATTGAAGTTGTTCTATTACTATTACTACTACTTACTACTACTACTAATACTACTGCTACTGCTGCTACTAGCCTACTACTATAATTGCATTCAGTAATAAAAGTATTATCATTATTAATACTATTTCAACAAATATAATATTACTAATATGACTGAAGATGTCCCTACTGCTACTACTCCTCCTCCTATTACTACTACAACTATTACTACTACTACTACTCCTACTAGCTTACTACTGTTTGGTCTCGTTCTCCTTCAAGTTGCATAATCAGGTAAACAAAGGCTCCTATTACTACACAACTTTCACTTCCTCACAAAAAAAAAAACGATAGATCTAAGACAACGAGACAATAAAAATCTTTTGTAATGGAAACAAAAAAAAAATATATTATTTGTCTTATCTTTCAAACTGACGACGTTGAAATATAATACGCAATCCTCTTCTTCTTCTTCTTCTTCTTCACAGCCTATTTTAGGAACTGGGGCCTTAAGTTACTTAAATATTCTTCGACTGCTAGCTTTTATCTCCGAATTGTAAGGACATACGTGATTATATATACATACATATATATATATATATATATATATATATATATATATATATATATATATATATATATATATATATATCTGAATCACGAAAATATGGACCGGGATGAATTACATAAATCAAGACAAAATCCACGAAGGAAGAGAAACAATGGAGTGCTGCAAGGCCTTTCGACTGGCGTCCTTTACTTAGCGGAGTCTGCTAAGTAAGGGACTATAAGTCGAAAGGCCTTGTAGCACTCCATTGTTTCTCTTCCTTCGTGGATTTTGTCTTTATATATATATATATTATATATATATATATATATATATATATATATATATATATATATATATATATATATATATATATATATATATATATATAAACACATGAACAATTCATACTAATATCTGTAAAATCTCATTCAGTATTTTACATACAATTGCTCAGTAAACCGGATGAATTGCTTAAACATTAACAACAACAGTGACAAAGTACTTCTGTTGCATTACACTTCCTTCGGCCCACCTTCAGCTGTTTACAGACTGTCCAGACGATTTTCTTTAAATGTCTGTAGATCAGAATCCTGTCATTTAGGAAAGTGTCAGCAAAATGATTCTTCACTAAATATTGCCGTTCCATCAAAGACGTGACCGAGGCTAACTTTATTATAAGAGTGAAGTACTTACAGTTCCTTAAAGAAATTATGCAGTTAACTACCATAATCAAATGACTGTTAAATAAAGAGGTGTTAATTATATGCAATTTAACGTGCGTGTTTAACTGTTCGTACCTTGTAGCATAGGCATTTCTGTGATCTTGACTGCTCATAGGCTACACACACACACAAATATATATACATACATATACATACATACATATATATGTATATGTATATATATATATATATATATATATATATATATATAAATATATATATACTGTATATATACATATACATATGTATATAATTACAAGTACTGTTGCCAATAATTCAAGAGACGAAGCTAAAGCACTTCGTGTCAGCAGAAATATAATCAAGCAACCAAACTCCCAACCTCCTAAAAATAACCTGTGAATAAAAAACTATTCCTCCGATTAAAAAAAAAAAAAAAAAAGATGAGTTCTACGACCTTTAAGACCTACTATGGCTGCGTAAAACGGCGTTCACAGCGAAAGAAAGAAAGAAAGAAAGAAAGAAAGAAAGAAAGAAAGTAAGCAAGTCACCAGGTCGAAAAGAATGTTTCGGTATCGATCAAAACCAACCGCATTGCACACTTGGGTTAGCCGCCTTTTCCACTGCTCGTAATACTTTGAATGGAATCGGAATACTGAGTTTAGGCCCCATGCCAAAGCACTGGGACCTATGAGCTCATTCAATGCTGAAATGGAAATTGAGAGTAAAAGGTCTGAATGGTGTAACAGGAAGAAAACCTCAAAGCAGTTCCACTATGAAGTAATTGTTAGGAGAGGGTGGATAACAAGATGGAAGAAAGATATGAATGGAGGTACAGTAAAAGGAACGAAAGGGGCCGAAGGCACGCTGCAAAGAACCTTAAGTAATGCCTACAGTGCACCGCATGAGGTGCACTGACGACACTAACCCCCCTACGGAGGAAGAAGAAGGTCAGCCCCCACTTACTGCGAGAGGACACCAGGTCCCAACGCTTGGCAACAAAAGAATCCTCCGGGGAGCATCGTTGAGTTCATGCTCAGACATTCTCTGGAGCCGTCAAACTACTTTCCAATGTCATGCACCGTTGCCCTAATGTTTTTCTGACTCATGCTGCTGCTTCTGAACATATATATCTATGTTTGTTGAATCTCTTTTTCTGTTATATCTTCTACTGTTAACTTTCTCGTGTATGGGCATTCAGTAGACATGATCCATGTGAATGTTTGCAGCGAGGTATTACATAATAGCAATTCCTTTTAGTTTTCTGTAAAAGAAAACTATTGTGCCGGCTTTGTCTGTCCGTCCCCGCTTTATTCTGTCCGTCCTTAGATTTTGAAAACTGCTGAGGCTAGATGGCTGCAAATTGGTATGTTGATCATCCACCCTCCAATCATCAAACATACCAAATTGCAGCCCTCTAGCCTCGGTAGTTTTTATTCTATTTGAAGTTAAAATTAGCCATGATCGTGCTTCAGGCAACGATATAGGATATCCCACCACAGGGCCGTGGATAAAGTTTCATGGGCAGCGGCTCATACAGCATTATACCGAGACCACCGAAAGATAGCTCTGTTTTCGGTGGCCTTGATTATACACTGTAACGGCTGTACACAAAACTCGATTGCGCCTAAGAAACTCCGTCGCATATTTTACTTTTTTTTTTTAACTAAGTGCCTTTTCCCCTGTTCTTGGCAAGTTCTTTTGGGATGATACTGCTAGCTTCCTACCCTTCAGCATCCCAGCTACGACCCTCCATAACCGAATAACCACCAGGTACCCATGCACGGCTGAGGTCAACATTGGCACTTATGTACCTTTCAGGACACAGGCCCAAGTTGTTATACCCATGTGGTATCGATCTCGTGGTCACCATAATCATGGTAATGCTAATATGAACGACTACATAAAATCCTGTTGTATGGGATTAATAGAATACAGAATTTAGGCTAAACGACAAGGGCTGGGACCTATAAGGTCATTCAGCGCTGAAACGGAAACTGACAGTAAAAAGACTTGAAATGTGTAAATAGGAAGAAAACCACGCAATTACACTATGAAGCAACTGTTAGAGAGGGTGGAAAGTAAGATGGAAGAAAGGGAATATGGACGGAGGTACAGTAAAAGGAACGAAAGGGGTCGCAGCTAAGGGCCGAAGGGACGCTGCAATGAACCTAGTAATACCTACAGTGCACCGCATGAGGTGCAGTGACGGCACTACGCACCAACGGAGGTACGGGGATTATTGAAGAAGAAGAAGAAGAAGAAGAAGAAGAAGAAGAAGAAGAAGAAGAAGAAGAAGAAGAAGGACCAAACAAGCGCATCGCACACAAGATCCCACGAGTCATCGACCAGCGGAATCCCCATGACGTAACATTTCGGACTATCTGACTTTATAAGTTAATTATTTAGAGATGAACTTCCAGGAAAGGACGAAAGATCAGCAACTTACACAATTGTATTTTCCAAGAGCGTTGCTCTTTCCCTTTATTTAAAGAGGCTCGTGATTCAGTTCGTCATATGAGTGATAAAAAAAAAAGGTATTCACTTACATTGTCTAGGTATTAAGGCCCCTTTATTCTAAAACCTCTATCACACCATCAATCTAACCCTTGCGTAACATTTATCTATTTATTAATTTCTTATTTCTTATTTTAATAAGTGAGATCTGCTCTTCCTGTATTTCTCTTTATCTACTCTTACTTCTTTCTAATGAACAACATATTCTTTGGAACCTTGAATTTCAAGTCAATGGACCCTGTGGTGAGGTTGTTTCATATGAATAGGGTTCATCTTCAAATAATAATAATAATAATAATAATAATAATAATAATAATAATAATAATAATCATGTTTATTAGAATCCTCTCGACCCACAAAGTTACTGATACAGTAAAATCAATCACAGAGAGAGAGAGAGAGAGAGAGAGAGAGAGAGAGAGAGAGAGAGAGAGAGAGAGAGAGAGAGAGAGAGAGAGAGAGGACTCGTGATCCAAGCACTGTATCAAAGACCCCATGTCTTTGGACTTGAAATCTCATCCCAAAAGACTTGCTGAGTTATGTTATAACTTAAAAACATCCTTTCCAATACGACAAAGTCCTTCGTCTGTTTAGTCCAGCAGTTTGTCTCTCGCCACTACAAACTGAAGGTCAGCTCAGGCTTGGAATATCTGAGATACGTGATCGATAAGACTGCATTCTTTAAACACATGAACGCCACGGAGGCTTCCGGAAGACAAGTCTGAAGACAGTGACTTTCATGAAAGGGTCAGTGACTTTCATAAAAGGATATGTTAATAAATTATTGTTAAAATAATAATCTATATTTATATATAATTTTAAACAATAATTCAATAATAATTTCCTTTAATGAGTCACTGAAAACAGTGACTTTCATAAAAGATTATGTTAGTAAATTGCTGATAAAATAATAATCTACATTTATATATAATTTTTAACAATAATTCAATGATAACTTCCTTTAATGAGTCAATGAAAACAGTGACTTTCATAAAATAGACAGTGACGTTCATAAAAGGAACAGTGACTTTCATAAAAGGATATGTTAATAAATTGTTGTTAAAATAATAATTTATATTTATATATAATTTTAACAATAATTCAATAATACTTTCCTTTAATGAGAGTCACTTTTTTTCATAAAAGGGACAGTGACTTTCATAAAAGGAAATTTTAATAAATTGTTGTTAAAATAATAATCTCCATATATATAATTTTTAACAATAATTCAATAATAACCTCCTTTAATGAGTCACTGAAATTATCATAAAATTATTAAAGATAATAATCTATATGACTTTCACAACAGAAAATTATCATTAGGTCGTTTTTAAAAATAATAATTTGTATGACTTTCCCAAAAGGAAATTATCATTGCCATTAAAAATAATTTATATGATTTTCATAACAGAAAATTATCAATAAATTATTAAAAAACAAAGTATTATTTTAATAACTACTTAATAATAATTTCCTTTTATGAAAGTCACTGTCTTCAGACTCAGAATGAGATTGCGAGCCTATACAGCGCTTGGATCACGCTTGCTAGATCCACGGGTAGAACAGAATCTAGGATCCAGGCCAAATGCCAAGCTCTGGGATCCACGAGGTCATTCAGCGCTGACAAGCGAACTGACAGTAAAAAGGTTTGAAAGGTGTAACAGGAGGAACACCTCAAAGCAGTTGCACTATGAATCAACTGTTAGAGAGGGTGGAAAGGAAGATGGAAGAAGGAGAATACGAACGGAGGTACAGTAAAAGGAATGTAAAGGGGTTGCAGCTATACATATACATATATATATATATATATATATATATATATATATATATATATATATATATATATATATATATATATATATATATATATATATCGTTGAAACAGCTAATGTTCCGGAAGTTTTATGCACAGAAGGACCATCCACGATTCAGCAGCTAAAGTATGAATTTGACAGTGACTGATCCATATGTTTTCCTTTTGGAAACTGCTTAATATCTGTCTGTCTGTCTGTCTCTCCAATCACGGAAGGAAAGAGAAGCGAATCAATGGGGGCTTTCCCTAAATCTTGGGAGTCACGCA
>NC_089785.1:19142706-19145206 GCF_040412425.1 Macrobrachium rosenbergii | reverse complement strand
GAAGAGAGACATGGAGACACGATGAATGAAGGAAAGAAATAAAGCATAGAAAATAAGACACAATGAACGGGAGAAGAGCAATCAACGAGCGAGGTTGGGCAAAAGGAGAAAGTTGAATAATGGACTAAAAATAGACAAGTGTGGATAGAAGGCTAAGCTAGTTTTTCTGCTCCTTGCAATATGCAAACTACAGCATGCCTTTAATATCAATGGGAAATAATATATACATACTGCAATTTCCAATATTGCCCTGAAAAATTATATAATAATAGTAAGATAATGTTCAGGAAAAATTGTCTTCCTTGCTATAATTTTTTATTATATATAAATATAAATTTATATCTCAATATATAATATATTTATAATATATACATATATATATATATATATATATATATATATATATATATATATATATATATATATATATATATATAATATACAGCCACTCACACACACAAACACACACACATATATATATATATATATATATATATATATATTTATATATATATATATATATATATATATAATTTACATTCAATCAATCTAAGCTTACATAAAGCACAACCCATACACACCCACAACTCAAACTCACGCACTGTCAATCCAAGCATATTTCCCACGAAGCGTTTCCCAGGAAACCACCTGCCTCAGAGAAACCAATTAAAACCGCGAAACTGCCGAATGCAGGTGTACCAATGAACGCCATGAGGACAATTAAGGTCAATATTACCCACTCCTTACCCGCCGTTCCCCTATACATGCGATGCATTATCGGGGAACGACAGAAATCGCGATTCCCTCACGCGAAGGTAATCAGAATATATTGCCGTGAGAGATAGGATGATTTATGGGGTTGTGAAATTCCGGCTGTCATGACACAACCTCTGGGGTACTTTTTAAGACAGCGAAAAGGGGCAGTTGGAGAGGTTGGACAGCAAGATAAAGACGTCCAGATATAGAGGAATGGATGGAATATAGAATTTAGGCCACAGACCAAGCGCTGGGACCTGAGATCATTTAGCGCTGAAGGGGACATCGAGAGCTAAAATGTCTGCAAGGTGTAACACAGTGGTTTTCAACCTTTTTTGTGCCCATGGCCCATTTTTGGCATCCCAAATACTCATGGACCACTGCCCTTCAGAATTGTGGAATTATGATAAAAGAATTATTATAAAGCATTTTCAGAACACTTTATTAGTTTTACATCTTCATTTACGTAATTATTTTTCGAAATACTTTATTAGTTTTATATTTTCATTTATGAAAGAAAGCACTGGCCTGCATTTACAGTAGGCCTGCATTTACTGTAAATGATTTCTCATTTTTTAAATACTATTCTGAAGATGTCCGTGGCATGGCACCCCCATAACTGCCCAGAGTGGTGTAACAGGAGGAAAACCTCGCAGTTGCACTGTGAAACAGTTGTTAAGAAGGAAGGAATATGAAATTTAGACCAAAGGCAAAGCACTGGGACCTATGAGATCATTCAGAGCTGAAAGGGAAACTGACAGTAAAAGGTCTTGAAAGGTGTAACAGGAGGAAAACCTCAGAGCAGTTGCACTTTGAAACAATTGTTAGGAGAGCGTGGAAAATAAGATGGAAGAAAGAGAATATGAACAGTAAAAGGAATGAAAGGGGTTGCAGCTAGGGGCCGAAGGGACGCGTCGCTGCAAAGAACCTTGAGTAATGCCTACAGTGCACCGCGTGGGGTGCAAAAAGTAAAGATGAAGGACAAGGCTCCAAGGTGGAACTGGGAGAAAATCCCACAGCTGCGTCAAAAGTAACAGTCGGAGAAGTTAGACAGCAAGAATGAAGAAAGGTATTATGTAGTTGCAGCTACGGGCCTAAGGAAGGGACGCTACAAACACCATTTAGAAATACCCAAAAACGCCGAGGTTTACCTATAAGGATAATAAAATACACGCACAGAAATTTGCAGCAGAGATAACAGGTAGTATAGGACTTCGTGACTGGCTACGGGACAACAACGCACCCCAAAAGACAAACGTGAGCGCATGGGGTTTGTCACTAACCAAAGAAATTGCATTCGTTTCACCTTTGCGTTAATCTGTCAATTCATTTATTCCTCTGCGTCTTCGTTCCTTTTTCCATTTCTCCTTTTCGTAGGTCTCTTGAAGGCTCAAAGGGAAACCTAATGATGAGAGAAGCACGCTCAAAAATTTTATAACTACTGATGGCTCCATTGAAACCCCCTCAAGCCTTCCCTTACTCTATCTGAATTCAAGTGCAACAGCTCCACCGTTTGGAAATCAGAGCAATCAGTCAGATGCTCCGCCGAAAAATGAACAAATGTTCCGCGGAAAGCAGCGTTCCACGAGTCCAGGACTTCAGGACTTTGACCCTGAGAGGTTGGGAGCGGAAGAAAGCACTTTGGGGATGCGCGTATTCCACGAAACTCCTTGAAAGACGCAAGTAACTACCAGGTATTCAACTCGGTAATTCCCGTGCCGAGATGATATAACGGCTTTGGCAC
>NC_089785.1:19012706-19137706 GCF_040412425.1 Macrobrachium rosenbergii | reverse complement strand
CTCTCTCTCTCTCTCTCTCTCTCTCTCTCTCTCTCTGTGTTTATTAACCCATGAGATTGTCTTTTATTATACCCATTCCTGAATTCATCTTCTCTCTCTCTCTCTCTCTCTCTCTCTCTCTCTCTCTCTCTCTCTCTCTCTCTCTCTATCTCTCTCTCTATATATATATATATATATATATATATATATATATATATATATATATATATATATATATATATATATATATATATATTTATATATATATATATATATATATATATATATATATATATATACTTACTTTTTGCTATAATTTTTTTAACAATACTTTTAACTTCAAGAAAATCCTGAGAAATATTTTTTTAATTAACCTACTAATAGTACTATTAACATCATACCAGCTGATATGACTGTCATCTCTCTCTCTCTCTCTCTCTCTCTCTCTCTCTCTCTCTCTCTCTCTCTCTCTCTAATGCTGTAATTTTTCTGTTGATTTCTGATGTACTGTAAGTAACTGCTAATATGTAACTTTGTTTGACGTCTTTGGGCGTAATAAATTTATTAAATAAATAATCTCTCTCTCTCTCTCTCTCTCTCTCTCTCTCTCTCTATATATATATATATATATATATATATATATATATATATATATATATATATATATATATATATGTACAGTATGTATGTATGTATGTATATATATATATATATATATATATATATATATATATATATATATATATATATATATATATACTTACTTTGCTATCATTTTTTTAACAATACTTTTAACTTCAAGAAAATCCTGAGAAATATTTTTTTTTAATTAACCTACTAATAGTACTATTAACATCATACCAGCTGATATGACTGTCATCTCTCTCTCTCTCTCTCTCTCTCAACCTAAGAACTCGCATCAGATCAGCGAGCCAGGCAACGAACAGAACGCTAAGCCTAAGCAATAATTATTGTACCTTGTTGTCAGTTGACTATTGTGGGTTACAGGTAAGAACGAAAAAGAACGAGAAATGTAAAAAAAAAAAAAAATTAATTAATACATAACAGAGGTGAGGGCTCAGTATACCACTCCACCATAATTAAAAAAGGGAGAGGGAGGGGGAGGGGGAGGGGGAAGGGGGAAGGAAAGACCACAAATTCACCCGATAGTCTGCCTTCAAGACCCTTCCGGAAATCCGTCAAAAAAAATTAATAAAAGCTTCAAGCTTCCGTTTCTCAAAAAGTCTACGGAGTTTAAATACTACGATTTGATGTTCGTGTCTTCTAATACTGATAATAATAGTAACTCTCGGCACTCGTTGTGGCCCACTGCCGCTCGCATCCGACCTCTGTAAGGCCTGCTGTATACAAGTACTTATATAGAAATCCAGTTTTAAATGAAGCCTATAATATAAATTTATATTAATAATAATAATTAATAATACATTATCGTTATTATTATTATTATTATTAGAAATCCAGTTTTAAATGAAGCCGATAATAATAATGATGATGATAATAATAATAATAAATTATTATTATTATTATCACTATTAGAAATCCAGTTTTAAATAAGTCGATAATAATAATAATAATAATAATAATAATAATAATTTATTATTATTATTATTATTATTATCCATATCATTACTGTTAAAACTCTTGTCAAAATAATTTACTAAATGGATCAGAGAGAGAGAGAGAGAGAGAGAGAGAGAGAGAGAGAGAGAGAGAGAGAGGCCATCTGCAAGGCAACCCTCCCAAATTTTGCGACGAAGATAACCAACCAACCAGCTAGCCAGTCCAACACGGCATTGGGTACATACAACCGGTGGTGTCCCTTTTAAAGAGGACCCACCGGTTTTCGCCTAAAACGCAGATTTCGACGGAGTTCTCCTCCACAGTCTTGGACCGTGGCGTTTTTTGTTTTTGCATAAGCACGACAGATGTTTTGTAAATGGTTTTGGTCCAGGGAAGTTGAGGAGCGCCTACGAAAACATACACACACACACACACACACACACACACTCAAGCGCATGCTCTACGATATTATATACATATATATTTATAATACATATACAGTACATATGTATATGTGTGTGTGTAATCCTATGTTTTGACTTCCAACCTCCCCGTCTCAGTTCTCATCCAAATGGATCTGGGTCTTGTAACTTTCTTCTGGGGTCCACAGGGGCCCCGGTAACACTATGTTCTTTTCTCCTGCCCCCTCTTACTTTCTTGTGTGTGTGTGTGTGTGTGTGAAGGACGCGCCTTTCATAACTACATAACTATCTCATCTACACGTGGAACTTTCGTAACTTCACTCCTGGCATAATCTTCACTCTTTCCTACCATCTGATTTTTAATATTCTTCTTCTTAAGATTTTATTCTCAAATCGACAAGATCTTTTAGATGCAATTTCACTACCACGCGATAATTCACGCCTGTCCAGCGATGCCTCTTACGTGTGATCCTAATTTCGTTATGGAGATGTTCGCTCAAAATGTTTGTATGTGACGGTGTTTCAAATGTTTTTGCTAAAATTATACTTTCCCGAAGTGGATCAGGACAACAAACGCTACATGTGGTCACAGTCCATCTCGTAGCCATATTTATTTTTGGAACTGTTTTGTCTTAGAAATTAACAAACTAACGTATACTACATAAACATTAACATTTGTGGGGTTGGTTTTTGTTTTCCGAAGGATCAAACTGACCACAAACTTTCCTGACTAATCCGTTACTTATTTTTCTTACTGAAGAAACACTAATTAGAAAAAAAAATCAGCATGACTAAGCCTTTTTAAGCTCTAACAGACTTTTCAGCGAAAACAAACAAATTAAAGCAGACTGAACACCACCAACATCTAAAGCAACGATCCTGAACTTCTAATCAAAATGCCAGCTAAGACTTCATAACAATCCGTAAGTAATTCTCTGAGAAATGAAAACAAACAAACAAACAAAAAGGCAACAGCGAACGACAGCTGAAATTCAGGCTTCTTCCGGGAGTGACAAATCTTCCCTAGCATGCGTGGCGAACCCGTCTTTCCTGATGGCTCAGCAGGTTCTATTTCGAACGTAAATCTTCACACCGCTTCGGCTGCAGTGAATCATAAACTTTGTTATTTGAAAGCATTACAACTGAAAATGTTCTTTACGACATAACTCGCCTCATACCACTGCTAATGTAGTTATGATGATTTGATTTACGAAGCCTCGAGAAATATGTTGACAAAAAATGTTTACCACCAACAGCCTTTTAAATTTTGAAAATATATAGAGCGTAAAGAATATATATACAAATAATTATCCTAATTTATCCGTAAGTCTTTTGGGGTGAGGCTGCTGGCCTCATGCCCTCCTGTACCATGTCTGTAAAACACAAACACATAGCCTATATATATATATATATATATATATATATATATATATATATATATATATATATATATGTGTGTGTGTGTGTGTGTGTGTGTGTGTGTGTGTGTGTGTGTGTGTTATACGCTTTACAGACGAAATTCTCTCTCCCTCTCTCTATAGAGAGAGAGAGAGAGAGAGAAACTCACTCCCGCAAAAGCGTATTGCGTAACAAATGAGGGATTCAATATCGCCTATCAATATCAAAAGCGAAATCCTATCTCGTGCATATGGACGTATTACGTAACCTAACATTCATCCCCCTCCCCCCCCACCACCACCAGGATTCACGTAACACGTGATAAACCTGTTCAGAACATGACGCAATACCTATCCGTCCATCTACGAGAATCTACGGAGCGTCTTATTGCATTATGGGTGACGTTTCGGTTCGAAACCAGTGACGCGTGTTTGAATCCGTACAAAGAACTTAACGCAAAACTATAAACTATATAAAAAAATATATATATATATATATGTGTGTGTGTGTGTGTGTGTGTGTGTGTGTGTGTGTTTTACAGAATGATTTTGCAATTTTATTTAATGCTGATGGTTAATAATATATTCGTAAAAGTCAAACACATTCGACGTGTTAGATCAGAATAGAATACTCTGTGATTTATGCTCAAGCCCAATCGCTGGGACCTATGACGCCACTCATCGTTGAAACGGAAATTGAGAGTAAAAAGGTCTGAAAGGTGTAACAGGAGGAAAACCTCGCAGTTGCACTATGAATCAACTGTTAGGACAGGGTGGAAAGCAAGACGGAAGAAAGAGAATATGAACGGAGGTACATTAAAATTGTCAGAATTTTTCAGGACGTGAGTAATTATCATCACAGGTATTCAAGTATTTCTGCAATTGCACGGTCTTGCTCTGCACTCCCCTGTTAAGGATCTGTAACAACGTCGAATCTATTAACATATAAGAGGGTCGAAACGATACGTACCGGCGCTTGAGACGTTAGGTACCGCCTGGAGCTCAGATTCTAGTAAGAGAATGTTATTCTAGACTCCCACAGGGTTACCGGAAGTATCTGCTCTTCACTGAGAGGTCGATTTGATTTTAATGAAATTCAGGCAAGCACTAGGGCACTTTCGGTCATTCAGCTATTAAGAAAGTGAAAGGAGGGAGTTGGAGAGGTTGAACAGCAAGATAAAGATCAAGAAAGTAATGGGGATGAAGCACAAAGATCTAAATGTGGAACCTGGAGAAAGCCAATAGTCGCACTGAGGGGGAATAATTAGAAGGGTTGGACAGCAAGATTGAAGAAAGGAAGTGAGAGTGGAGGTAAAGTAAAAGGGGTCGAGGGGACGCTGCCAACAGCTTTCAGCAATGCCTACAATACACCACACATACAAACTACATGTATATGCATACATTACCACATTCAACCATTCCATAGAGGAGACAGCAGAGCTGACAGGTCCCTTTCAGTCAAAACATAAAAAACTACTTGAGCCTCTTACTTTAAAAAAAGTAAAAGCTCATTCAACAAATGCTAAGAGCTTACAAAGTTAATTCGTATGATAAGAGTCTACAATACACTGAGACTTAAAAAAAAACTGGGAGTCTGTGAAACATCTATTACCAGATCATTACATCTTTGAGACTTACTGCCCTAATGCCAGGAATACGTGAGACTCATTGCCTAAAAGCTAAGAGTTCCCAAGACTTACAAACCGCTGACTCTACAAAGTTTCTTCCTCCAATACTACCTATGATTGATTGCCTTAATACCAACCAATCACACACTTGCCGTTCGTGTAGTAAAACTCATTAGCAAAGTCAATGAGATTTAGTAAAAGCAAAATTCAACCTAAAACTCTATGACCTTGTCATTTTTGACTGATCAACACTCTACGATAAGATAAAAACAATTCTGTACTTTTTCAAAGCGTATCACGGACTCCAATAAGCACGTCTAATAATCTTATCTTGCCCTTTTTTATCTTGGCGAATTGTCAAAAGAAGCAGCGTAAACACCTTCGTATCTTGGCCCTGATAATGTTTATCTTTGCTGTTCGAGGTGGCGGGGTGGGGTGCGCATATGGGGCAAGGGAGGGTGGGGTGAGCATATGGGGCCAGGGAGGGGTGGGGTGAGCATATGGGGCCAGGGAGGAGGGGGGGGAGGGGTGAGCTTACGGTGAATGCGACCGTGAAAGTAATACTGTATTTATCTCCAATTCCTAAAATCTGTGATTATGACCGAGAGGTTTCAAGATTTGGGTTGCTAAACAAAACTGTTGTTTTTTGGTGGGTTATTTTCACGGTTGCTTATTAACACCTATGTACACACCCAAGCTTCGGAAAGCTCTCCTCACTTCTGTTTTTTTTTATGCGATTTACATAACCTTCCTTCATTTAAGAGGCCGTTTTATTTTCCTTGTTTTCCTCGGCCCTGGGCTACAAAAGGGCATTAGATGCCAGCCCCATCAGGCATGCTCCGTTGCACAATTCCGCCTGGGATGACATCAGGCATACTCAGTTGCACAATTCCGCCTGGGATGACATAGTGAACAAAAGTATAATATAATTAAAACTCGTTAGGGATGTTTAAAAAATCGATAAGCTTTCCCAGCAACTTTTTAACAAACGACTGTGAATTTTGCTCCATTTAATAATAATAATAATAATAATAATAATAGCATGAGTCACTAAAATGGTAAAGAAACCTACAGTGGTGTAAATATAAATATATATTAGAAATATATACACAAACGAAGTTTTACATTTACACCACTGTGCATTTCTTCACCAATAATAATAATAATAATAATAATAATAATAATATAATAATAACCTGAAGATTTGTAGAAGATCCTCTTTCTAAGCTCTGTCCTGAAACTGATCACATAACTATTACACAACAGGCACAAGTACCTTCGTAATTCTTTATCTACGAAAGTTGCAGAACAAGTAATAGTTGCTTTGTCATGGGCTAACATGGATAATATATATATATATATATATATATATATATATATATATATATATATATATATATATATATATATATATATATATAATGAAAGAGAATTTACAGTTATATTTGTGGAGGAAAGTGAAATAATGAATTGCCGAGTTACGACATAAAAGCATTGTCTTCTTGACGAGAGAGAGAGAGAGAGAGAGAGAGAGAGAGAGAGAGAGAGAGAGAGAGAGAGAGAGAGAGAGAGAGAGAGAGAGAGAGAGAGAGAGAGAGAGAATTCTAATACGAAGCTATTCCCACTCCTTCCAAACCTAAATGTACCCCACCAGATACAAATCCTACAATATTACAGCGAGGAAAACCTGCGTCATCTACAGCGCTCGGCACTGCCCTTACTTAGCCTAGGCTAGGCACGTTGGCCTTCTCAAACTGTCCTCTCGTGGAGAAGTGATCTATTTGCCTTTATCAATGCGTATCTTTGACGGTCAAGTGGATGAAGTGATGGCAGATGTTTCAATCTGTTCTGTTCTCCTCTCTCTCTCTCTCTTTCTCTCTCTCACAGATCCGACGTTGACTCACACAACTGAATCATTCGGTAATTCTATTGAACGATCTCGCCTTTCTCCTGAAGACGAGGCGGGAGAATGACTGTACGTTTCTACGTACATGTGATTATTTAAATACTAATCTGCGTCTTCTCTTCAAACTTGTCGGTTTTTCGCCCGATTTCCCAACAAGTTCATCTCTTCGCGTGCAGTCTTTCTTCGCAATCTCGCTGGGTTTCGCCCCGCTACTCCCAGTCCGACTGTGCATCTGACTGACTGCTCCTTCCCGATTCTCATCACATGTTCAAGCCATCGCAGTTCTTGAGTACTCAATATCTTCACACCACATCTTTGAGGGATTCCTCATTTGATGATCTTTCTAATGCACTCCAACCATGAATCGTGACACTGAGTCGAACTCTAAACAATATCCCCCATTTTCTTTCATTTTTTCCAGGACTCATGTCGACAATGCATACAGAATTAAACGCCTTATACATTTGTTCTGGATTTCTTCACTGTTTACCGACAGGAAGATCTGCTTTATTAGCAATCCAAAAATTTTCTTTCTGTTTCCTCCTGAATGTTCCTACACTTTCTTCTTACCATAACAAAATCTTCTTACCATAACAAAACATGCCACCAAGTTACAGAAATGTTCTACCTCATCATAGGCTGATAATATCTGTTATATTTGATACAATGCACTGAAATCACCCCTAATAACTTCCTTGTAGTATCCACAATGCCAACCTCCCATCTAGCTTTATTTTTTCCTTTTCCTTCTTTTCAGAACATCACTAGTTTGGGTTTGCCTACACTGATTTTCAACTGTAAGATCTCTTCCTCTGATTCTGACCATAACACCGGGTCATTTGTATACAGTAGCCATCAAAAGTCCTCTTCTTTACTCACTGGTAAGTTCTAACACTACTGTAATGAACTATACACGCAGGACTGTACTAACCCTTTGTATGCACCAACATTTCTCTCAAAATTCTACTGATATAGACTATCTGCTCCTGTCTTCAATCTAAGACTTGTGTTATGATATAATATCATCAATCACTTAAAAAGTCTATGTTATTCTCAGCCTTTATAAAACGCCCATCTAATATACTTGTCTTGTTGCCCTAACAAATGCCTTTACTTAGCACACCCTTGTTTCTACAGAGTGTTCCCTTATGACAAAAAGGCTCCTGAGTACTGATAGGAATTATACATTAATCATAAATGTGTCATCAGTTTGTAAACTCAATAGTACTGACAAAAAAAGCTTCATCAATACATTAATAATTTACAATTGATAGCCTTAATCAAATCTCAGTCTGAGAATATATGAAGGAATACAACCTATTTAAGTGATACTATCACTGCTGCTACACCACAAAAATTCCAGATAAATTAAGCGAATAGAGATCACAGCACCAATTTTCAAGGAACAAGAGACAAAACTCGATTCCCACTTTGTTTACATATTAAAACACTTCCTCTACTGTTTTAATTTTTACAGTAAGAGACGCCTAATACTAGTTCAAAGAACTCATTGTAATACAACAACTGAATTAGCTTAAAAATGGAGTGACATCAAAGAGAAACCTCTACAGTATTCTTAATAAAGCATCAATTCAATGCCACTTGCAACTTCAAAACCTAATTCATGAGTTGGAATTCCCTCCTGTCCTCTGTTTTTCCCTAGATTCCTTTAACCCTGGTCCTTCAGGAAGACGCCTAATACAGTACTATTTTTCAAGAAGAAGCCTAATACAGTACTACTATTTCCCTACTCATTTTTGTTGTCACTTTTACTCATTTTTTTTTGCTTTTTGTCACTTGAGTCAAACTTGTCATTGATTGAAAGCTAAAGAGGAGGAAAAGAAATGAGCAGAAAACGTAGGCAACTCACTGTGAGTCAACAATATACCACCACAGAGCTGATAAAACAGATCATTTGAATTCAAGGTTGCAGCAGTATTAACTAATAAATCTAGGAAAAACAATTAAATTCCCTGGCTTTATGACTGGCCACACTAACATAGCTCCTAACCTAAGCTTAGCAAAAGGAAATTCTACACTGCTAATCAGGAACTTACACAGCCTAACCCAATGTATCCTTGCTGTTCAATAAGACAATTATAAGTTTGCTAATTACATTCCTAAGCAAAAAAAAAAAAAAAAAAAAAAAAAAAAAATTCCAATGGGGTACACCACTCCTAGATCCCATTATATACATTATATAATTCCAGAGTCTACTCTTTCTACACACATCAATGGCCTTTTAATGTTGTACAGTAAATTTGTAAACTGTAGAGAGGAAATCATTCTCAGTATAAAACTAAATTTGCATCTAATATTGCATGTTGAAATCATTCACAAGTTTTTTCATATTTATATGTTAGGAAACTTCACCTTTCAGATGCAGCATCTCATTTTCCTGTACATCACTCAATGATGTAGATTATAATAGCTAACGAAAACTTTCATGTGCACACAGACAGGAATATATCAAGATACAGAAAACCAAAGTCTGAAATCCTTTCCTTGTACTTACACGCCTTGAAAGCTGCGTTCTCCACGCCATCGTCCTTCAGCTTCTCAAGAAGCTTCTCAAAGAGAAGGCCGCTCGAGTTGATGGTACCAAAAATGATACCGTTACATGCAAAAGAGGCAATCATGACGAGCCACGCGCGGCACCCTCCGTCAGGCGGCACAAACGCAAGCACGTGGGCGGGGACGTCATAGTTTTGCATCGCCACCTTCTCGGCCAGAGTGGGTTCCTCCGCCTCCATCATCTGGATGTGCCCGTTTTCTACTGCTGACGCTTCAGCATTGGGGCTGGGCTCTGTGTACTCGGGCGGTGCATACTCAGGGGGAGGAGTGCTTTTCGACGGCGTCACAATGGCATGAGCGCCCTCCTCAACCAGAGGTTGATCATTCTCATCAGTAACCACCATTGTCAATTCGCAAAATGTTCAATGTCCCGTAACAAAATGATAATGTTTACGTTAGATCATTCTTCACTGGGTTCATCGGCATTCAATGGCGCATCCAAAAATTATCTTGCTTTTAAATAAGTCCACCAAGTAGCTGTTGTATAACAGTAGTACATAGATACAATATTGTATGAACACTACAACAGTTTTAACTTGAAACGGGCATACACAGTCTCTGTATTCAATCTACAGAATTTTGGTGATTTTCTTTAGGTAACAAGAAACAAAAGATTTCAAAGTCAATAAAAATGTTCACTTTAACTGCGTACAAATACCCACGTGTCTGCTTTCCCTTTTAACTAGGGAATGTCCTGAAGTTACCACATCACCTGAAAAAAAAGGCAAATTTATTAAATTTCTCTCCGTTTAAACAAAAATTGAATATGGCAACATTGAAGTGCGTCCATTTTACTGTTTTATTCATGAAAACACTGCGGTATAATACTGTAACACAGTAGTCACATTCTAAATTTATCCTCTCTCAGTGGAGATAACACTATCTTCATTCGATGTACTAAACTTCATGCATACAGATTACCACCTGTTTGTTAGGAATAGTCCAGAAGTTCACATCAGGTCCCTTATCCCATTCAAAGTCTGACCATACAAACACTTTCGACACCTTGCCATGCCCAGCCTTCAGACGAGGGCCTGTGCTAGCACAACGATGGCTTAATCTAAAACATCCACCACTTTCAGATACTATTCAGTAATGTATTGTAAAACCCTCAGCTGCACAGTCTTCCAACCCTTATTTTTTATATCTTCCCTAAAGGTCCAACTTCTTTAACTTTACTGTAGTACTCCTATTTTCAACCATCATCATTAACCCTTTTGGATTCTGGGGGTTCTAAAATTTTTCAGGAGGAAAGCACACTCTGACCACTCATGGGCAGACCAATATTTTTCTTTTAACCGATAGACGCTAACTCATTTTTCAGGATTTTAATAAGGTTACTGTGCCATCTTGAAGATGAAAACTTACATAGGTTACTTTACTGCAGTACTGTAGGTTCAAAAATGGAAAACAACAAAATTACCAAGCCAAAATGATGACTTGAACTTTGACATAAATTTTCAATGCATGATGGCATTTGCAGTCATCAGATTCTACTGGGCAGACATCTGCATGACTACAAATGAAGTCATTACGATCTAAATGAGTTAAAGAATGAACCTTTCAAGTGACCCTCATGAGTCAACAAATGCCACTGGATTGTCTTGTTAAAACTAAACTAATCAGTTTGTACAATACTGTTTGTTTATTGAGCTTTAAGAATGAACTGAAGTATACTTTGTGCTACAATACAGGACTAAATATATACATTAATGATAAGAATATAAAACGATTCTGTCAATGTACTAATTATCATCTTAATGTATTACAGGCCAAAAGAGATCACATCACCCTTTTGAACTGACCTTAACACTTTCATGCCCCTGATACTGACAGTGTACCCACTGACATTCAAGAGAGCTTATTATGATGTATGCATTAAAATAGTTACAGTTCAACTCATTCAAGACTGTGTCTATGTATTATGTATTTTTTAGGTTCTCTCTTATTCCTCTAAAGAGTACAGTCTAATAAACAGCATGACAAACCCACTAGATATGCCATAATCTACATCCCCTACAATTCAAATGAGTCTGTCAGACATAGTACTTTTCAGGTTCTCTCTCAGTTCTCTCAAAAGCTCTGCAGATTTGCAGCAAACATCACAATCCCCTCAACACCTCTGATTTTCCTATTACAATCTCTTCTTAAAGTTAAGAAATGCAGAAGAGATCATGTTTCATAGTGAAAGAGTCCTCTTACATATATCAGAAAACTTGGGTCCCAAAAGGTTTCAGCTGTAACTTTTCCAAAATCTTATTAAAATATGACAAAGTACCCACAGCTCAACTTCTTGGTTTTGTAGAGCAAAATTAGTGTTATATTATTACCTATACCTATGCTACAGCCCTTTTATCCTAAAACTTGTCTCAAAAATTAAACTAAAAAGTACAGACTTCTATGTTATGATACAGCAACTGCAAAGAAACAGATATACAGTACTGACTACGATTAGTACATGTTGTATATAACAATTTCTTTTTAACTTGTGAGTACGCCTACGAAAAGTCAGAACATATAGATTCTAATAAAGCACAGCTTACTGATGCAAAAGGGAAGATGCACGAGAGAAGACTTAAAAGAGATTTTTATTAAAGGTAACAGGTTATATTCCAAGAAGTAGAGTACTGAGTTTACTTTACAACTTTAAGACATTCATTTGTATTTTCTTTACTTTGTAAACCTTTTGCAACATAAACTAAGCATCAACTGTATATTTTTTCTACTCCTTTTCTTTGCAGTTTTTTCCCTCCTGTAGATGTTGAAGTTTGCAAGGCAAGTTCACTTTCTTTTGGCAATGTATGTTCACTAATACTGAACAGAATATTTTACATGTAATTTTGCAAAATATTCTGACCAAACCTAACATACCACTCTTAGGATTTACAGTATATAAGTTAATAAACATCCCAGCCATCAAATTTTCGGTGGAATCCTCCACTAAACCAACAAAACTCATAACTTGAACAATACACTTTCAGAACCAAGAGCAACTCCACAAACACTATTGTCAAAATATCAGCTGAAAAATACTGTACTGACATTGGTTGGAACCCAGCAACATAAGGATTAAGTTGCACCGTCACATAAACTAAGCCATCGTCTGGCAAACATACAGTACTTATGTCATCGTTGAGGACACGCAAAGATGGCACAGGATTGACATTTTTCCGTGTTCCTTGCCTTCTTCTAGGATATTTAAACTCCTATAACCTTCCATAAACAGCTACTAACTACAGTGATTAGAACACACATGGATCAGACCTCTTTTTGCTGCACTGTACCGTATTTTTATAATCATGACTGACCCTTAAACAATTAAAATACACTTAATGTAAAAAAATCAATATAATGAATTTTTCTTCATGTACATTATCTAATAAACAGATTAACATCAATGAAAATCATTGTTTTCTGGTCACTAGTTTCTAGCAGACAATTTTCCTACAAATAACGACCTAACCTACGCCTGTACTCTGCCTTTGACAATACAAGATTACTTGTACATGAGATAGGCCTATTTAGCATGCAACCATTAACCACAATGTGTTTAAATTCCTTAACATTTAATCTAACAACAATCAGACATTTTCCAGGATGATGTGACAAAGTCCATCTGCACTGTACATAAAAAAACAAATAAAGTGATGATGTTCAATCACAATAATCAAAATATAAATACTTTCAGAAATATATTTTAATACTTAAGAAATCTAAATTCTTGTGAAATAAATAAAATGGCTAACTTTTTTTCTAATTCATTTCAAAAAGTTTTATATTCAATTGAGGACAAAACATACTTATAAAAGGTAATTCTGCAGAAGAACTCCAGACAGAGATATCACTCAAGAGAATTTTTTTACTGAACACTATAGAAAAGGATGTATAAAATGCAGCACAGATGAGAGGATTTAAATTTATGTTCACGTTTTACGTTCATCCCCAGGGGGCTGGTACTAATGTGGCCCCCCGCGAAAGTTTCCTGTAGAATTACCATCTAAAAAAAAGCATATTGTAATAATTAAAACAAAAGATAAGCACAAAATTTAGTATGCTGAAATCCATTATACTAAGTGGACAAGAAAAATTGTAAAAAAATAGGATATAGCACATATTGAAAAAGTTATAAAGTTAAAGAAGGCATTATATATATATATATATATATATATATATATATATATATATATATATATATATATATATATATATATACTATATATAATGTATATTCTGCCTGGCTCTGTATGCTTTTATGCCTTACACTACTAACTGCAATGAAGAATCTCACAAATCAAGCTGGACTCCTGTATATCACACCAAAATCTATTAAAAGAGTAGAAATTCTGCAACCTTATAGAAGGTGGCCAACTCATCCCGGTTTAACTCGCAATTGTAAATTAGCCTCAGTCTAGTATTCCTGAGCCGGTAATGCGTCCTCATGACTAAACTAAATCACACCATGATCTAGAGGTAATTAAATTGCAACTCCACTGAGCAAAATCATAAATAATCATAAACATTCTCGGTTCAAGTTTGAAATATGACACAGAGCTAAATCTGTCGTTTCTGTACCGTAGGTTAACATCGAATTTCCGTTAACCCGCGACCTTCGCATGCTGTTAGGCCACGCACATCAACGAAAATTTGAAACGATTACGAGCAGTGATCATAACGCAGAACGACCGAAATAAATATATATCATAGTAAAAATATGCTTGAAATACCCTAAACGCCACCAACATACGTCGTACCAATTTCGCGAAAATCGCAGAGGTGAATACACATCAGTCTGTTTTTTTTTTATGCAGGGTTCAAACAACCAGGCCGACATATTTCTCTTTCCGCGTGAAATAATCGATGCCGACGCAATACTTTGGGGTTTCCAGACACAATACAGGAGTGAAATTACTTAACCCATGTCTGACAGATACAAATAAACCCTTACCCGAGACGTGCGAGCGACCCGACAACGCAAGCGCACGACCACATACTACAACTTCTGCCTTAAAACTGTAAACAAATCCGAGTTGACCTGGAGTGTCGTCTGCACTGCGATCGACTGATGTATACTAAAACGTGAATAGGCTACCCAGGAGGGGGTAAGGTAGCCATCTTGGAAAGAGGCGAATGGCAAGGAATCCTCGATTGACCTTGTAAACTACTTTGAAGAGTAGGAGTCCGGGCTGTTGTAAAAACGAATTGACTTGAAAAGAATGACATGAACACATGGTTCCAAGATTAGTCATCGCACCGTGTTTATGTAACACTTCTTTAAGCCGATTCTTTTTCTTTTCCTCGACTAGGACAGTCCGACAATGAGTATATTTATAAAAGGATGCATAAAGCGTACCTTTGATTGACAGAGAGAGAGAGAGAGAGAGAGAGACTTTCATGACAGCAAACGTCTCGGTGTGCTATCCTTCAAATCAGACACAAATAATTGATCAGAATACTTATTTATTCATAAAACGATGCATACAGTGCCTGTGATTAACTGAATGAGAGAGAGAGAGAGAGAGAGAGAGAGAGAGAGAGAGAGAGAGAGAGAGAGAGAGAGAGAGAGAGAGAGAGAGAGAGAGACTTGTATGACATCAAACGTCTCGGTGTGCTGTCCTTCAAATCAGGACACAAAATAGCATGTTTCACCCTACTTATGTCTATGAAGTCCTGATGATAAGAAAGGTATCTTTGTTTTTCTTTAAAAGCTCTTATAATATTTTTGAAGAAAATTGCCTCTTAACAGTAGGATGAGTGATAAGAAATGATTTATCTTTACAATGTCAGCAACTTCTGATTGATAATTAATTTATGCTTAATTTTTTTCAGTATTTACATAACGCAATTATTTCCGGTGGTACTGTCAATCATGGCGGAAGTGGAGCTTCACCTCATCAAAGCAGCTAACGCGGAAGTGCGGTGCTTTCCGACTCCGAGATGTCTATACTTCTTTTTTTATTACTCCCATCTAAGTAAACCTACAATATATAATAAAGTATGATGTTGGAAATCTGTCATAAATAACTGAGATGTAAATGGATGACATTTTAAGCCGAAATGGATGCGATGTAAATGTCAAAACTGATGGATATGATAGGAGGCTTACCACTTGGGGGTGGCTAAAGGTGATGGATTACATTAAGAAGTCTGAACTTCGTGCCATCATGGACTAGTGCCTGGAAATTAAATAACATTAGGCTTTGGTTAAGCCAATTTCGAAGAGCCCATTTTTTTCATAAAGTAAGTGAGGCGTCTTTATGACCAGATTCCCAAACTGCAGTAGATGCGATATTCAGAGCTGTTACAGAAAAGTCTTGAACATTATATAAAGAGTGGTTCTAACAGAGGCATTAATTACCAACATCGGGTTCATGGCTCTTTTTCCTTATCCCTCTTCTTTCAACAGAACTGCAAGCCTATTTAGGAATTAGTACCATATGAGAACAATTTTGGTTAACCTCTTTTAAGTGTTCTCACTGGAACATTCATTGCTCGCATCAAGCGTACTTTTTTCATGTTTATTTCCCTAAAACCAAAACTGAACGTCATTTCATGTGCATTAACATAAAAATGAAACGTTGACCTCACAATATCCTTCATAACAGTTAAGAAAGTACAAAACTCCCAAGTAAATAAATGAAACATTGCCTAATCACCATCATAAAATCTTGGACTAAAGAGGTCATTTTCTAGTTTAATACAATAGGTTCTTCAGTTTTTTGGTTCAGATTCCTGAACAAACCCTTATACAGGTATCTTGGTAGTGTAGGCTACCATCAGTAAGAGCGAAATTCTGATTCCATCCTTTAACCATTTGGACTGTAAATCAAATAAAACTTCCTTTTATCGCCTGACTACGAGTAAATTGACCATTTTCAGTTCTTATCTCCCAAATATTTTCACTGGCTCTCAGACTTCAACCAACAGGATAGTTGATGTCAAAGGAAATTTACCCATGAAAAGGTGAGAACAATCTCGAGTCTCTATACTTATTCGAGCTATGGGACTTGGACCTCACCTTTATACAATGAGGGAAACCTGCACCTCATTCTTTTGTTTCAACAGGTACGAACCTTGCCCCTTGTTCTTATTGTAGTTAACTCTGAAATACCTCATCCGTTTGCCTGGGCAGGCTTGAAACTTACACTCCAGCAACTGTAAACAGTTCGCGTGTAGATTTGAACTCTCTTCCTCTTCTATTGTATTGCTAGCATGAAATTGGTGACTGTTGCGCAACAAAACAAGAAACAAGAGAAGATAAAAAAAATAGATACTCACTGTAATCCTGTACAACAATATGGGCAGCTACATGTCAACGGGAAGACTAGCGTCTTACGTACTGAATAGCTACACAGCTTCTTGATATCACAGGTATTTTAGAAAGGTAAACTCGGCATAATTCCGGAGGAATCAATTGGAACGAATCCAAGGCTATCATAAGCGAAATATGTTGAAAGATGACAGAAAGTGTGTGATATAATTATAACCATTATGAAGAACTATAACAATTGTTGTTGCTTTTACGTTCAAACGAAAATATGATTGTTGCGAGTACTAGCGGATTCAGAAAATTTTCATTGGTGGGGCCACCAATTTTCTTATTATCATTATTATATACATGCAGTATATATATATATATATATATATATATATATATATATATATATATATATATATATTCCTCTCAAAATTTTATTATTTCTATAATAGATTTTGTATTTTTCATTTTCATATTTCTCATTTTTGTTATTATCTAAATCACCAATATTATTTTGTCATTATTTTTCATGGGGGGGCAACGTGCCCAGGTGGCCCCCTCCCCTAGATCCGCTAGTGGTTGCGAGTTGTATTACTGTACTGATACTGCACTTGGTAGTTCAACAACCCCGCCAAGTAATACACAGTACAACTCTCACAGGGCTGGAACAAAGATTTTGTTTCGAATATATGGATACAAAGAGTTATTACTCTTTAGAAAAAGGATTTACATAACTTATGTGGGAATGGAATATAGAGTTTAGGCCAATGGCCAAGCGTTGGGACCTTTGAGGTCATTCAGCGCTTAAAGGGAAACTAGGAGTAGAAAGGTGTAATTTTTAGGAGAGGGTGGAAAGTAAGATGGAAGGGAATAGGAACGGAGACACAGTAAAAGGAATGAAAGGGGTTACAGCTAGGGGTTGAAGGGACGCCGCGAAAGAACCTTGAGTAATGCCTACACACTGAAGCCACTAGCTCAAACCCCCTTTGAGTAATGCCTACAGTGCACCACGTGACGTGTACTGGCGACACTATTTCCCCCCTATGGGATACATAGTTTATAAATCAAATGTTACCAACACTATCTCATTAACACTTCACCATAATCATCACAACTGACGGAGGCAAAACATACCATACCAGTTTCAACTGGAAATAACTCGGATGCAAGAATACCGCAAGGTCCTTTACTGGGGCCTGAACAGGCTCCTGCCTCCTGGGTAATTGAAGCTGGAAACTTTTTGTGGAGGTCATCTCTGGAGACTTCTGGGAACGGAATGGAGTGGAATATGAGTTTAGGCCAAAGGCCAAGCACTGGTAGGCCTACCTATGAGGTCGAAAGGAAACTGAGAGTTACGTAGGTTTGAAAGATGTAACAGAAGGAAAACTTCACAATTGCACTATAAATGTTAGGAGAGGGTGGATAGCAAGATGGAAGAAAGATAATATGAATGGAGGTACAGTAAAAAGAATGAAAAAGGTTGCAGCTAGGGGCCAAAGGGACGCATGCTGGTTACAAATGTTATGTTATAAATACCCAATATTTAGCTAGAAAAATATAAATTTAATTTTCTAGATCCATATACAGTATACAAACCTAATCATCATTTATATGACCAGGGGTCTAACAAGTAAAATAAGAGGTTTTCAAATAGTACAGACAACTGAAAGGTTGCATTCACATTCTATTAAAGTTGCTAACAGAAGGTACTGTGTATCTTTTAAAAATGTTCCAGGCCACTGGAAAAAGATAATTTCTCTCTTTTTGAATCCCACTCATAAAAAATCCAACTTCCTACATAAAGGCTTGGGCCTAAATGGCATTTCAAACTTCACCCTACGATCTGACGGCACATCGCCCTCCAAAAAAAAGGGAATCAAAATAAAATACAAGTAAAATATCAATATGTATTTTCTCGTAACATATTCCGAAAATGGACAAACAGCTACTTTCCAAATTGCACATGATTTCCATCACAGGTCATGCTCCTTTCATGTTTGTCATCGACAGTAGTGTACACATATTTCGAAGGAAAAGGCAGCTTAGGTGCAGGACAGGACATCAAAATGTTGAAAAAAATAAACAAGCAAAAGCTACATCGTCATTGACAAGAAAATACTAAAATCAGAATGTAGTATAATGGGCTTGTAAAATACGACGGAGGCTATGCTACTTGACGTAACACGTAAAGCCAAAGACACAAAAAGACAGTCTCCTAATACGGGGACCCAACCCACAGGCTATTCACTCAGTTCCTTTTTCTTCTTCTCCTTTCAGGCTTTTCTTTCTTTCTGTATGATGTAACTTTACCTGGGCACATTACAAGCATCTTTGCAAAATAAATAACACATTATAACTCAGATATTCAAAAAGAATGTATATGCAAGAGTTTCTACCCAAAACAAAAAACCCTTTGATCTTTACGTGTTTGTATGCGGGGAACGTTATACAGTATGTTTAAAAAGCCATCTGCAAATATTTCCAAAAGCTTACTATTACAGTATCGTTAAACAGTTAACCAGACCACTGAGTTGACATTCTTAACTCACAGGGCTAACCAGAAGGCCTACAAACTGAACTAAATACACTGTAACTTTCTTTTGTACTCTTACATTTTTTTGTATTCTATATAATTTTGCACATAATTCATGGCTCCATTCTTAATGCACATACAACAGAAAAGGTCAAGATCAACCTGCATATGTCACCAGTCCCCTGCATACACACTTCCTGTTTAGTAACCTAAAACAAAGCAATCATTAGACACTATGTGGAATTCTTGTTGCCACTAAGATGTACAATCCTGAATTTACCAAGTAATCACCAACATAATCATGTTCAGTACACACACAATTAGGTTACAATTGTTAAATGGAGTGCTTTATTAATAAGATCCGAAACAAGAACACCAAAATAGAAGAATTTTCAACAATAAAAGGAACAGGAACTTGAACGAATGACACTGTAAACTAAGTGAAATATTTTAGTCAACCTTTTCATTCAATGGGTCCTTGCAAGTCATGTACGTCCCTGAACCAGAGTTGTAATATGTGATATTTTCCTTTGTACAATGGCTGTATATTTTTCTTGCTATTATACCAGTTTTGTTGGCACTTTAAAAGCAGAAAACTTGTACTTCATTGTGGTATATTCACAAAAAGAAAAACAATAACACTGAGGCTAAAAACGCAAGTGCCTCTGGGTTACATTTTGAAAGCTGAGTCACTCCACCGCAAGTGATGAAAAGGGTTAACACTTCACCAAAGTAGTCTAATTTAAATGTTTTAGCTTCATACTTGAAATAATTCACTCTGCATTAAAAACATATCTACAATTAAAAAGGGGTGAGCAATAAAGGGACATCTTTCAATGACAACTTGCTACTGTACACGTCATAAGATCACGTTTTTTACCAGAGTCCATATCGGTATTTCTTCCACATCTCTAGCCACTTCCCTCGTTTGTACAACTTTCAAATCTTCCTCTTCTAATTTTTATCCATCACTTTGAAAGATATTCTTCCTGCAGTTTTCATCCTTTACTAAATTTGTTCTGTTCAAAATTCCCCCCCTTCTTAAAAGTTAAAAATTTCATCTTACATTTTCACCCACAACATACAAATTAATTTTCCTATTTCAGTTTTCATTCCTCTTCCAATATTCGTCCCTCTTTTATGAACAAATCCTTAGCCAATACTATGAAGTCTCAGAAATCTTACTCAATGGTTGGTCTGCACTATAAGCTTCGCATTTACATAGTTCTTTGTATACCAGTGAAAATAAGAAGCCATTAACTCCAAGCAATAACTGCTTGAAATTATGATGACTGCCAAGTATAATGCCTCTAAATCAAGCTAAATGGTATACTGTATATGCCATTAGGATTAAAATCATAGCAATATATGACTAACCAAGGCCTTCCCTTACCATAATGTTCAAAGGAGGGCATGATGCATAAAACATAGTAAGCAATAATATATGTGGAAGTTAAAATAAATCACACATAAATCAACGATCACAAAGATATCTCAGCATTTCCATAAAAATTATACCTCACAATCATTCATTCAATTTCATTACTCTTTTCAAAGTTCATTTTATGGTAATTTCAAGTTCAGAACTGCTCATTGCAAAGTACAAGAAAACGGGGACTTCAAAACCCACTATAAACCAAACAAGTAATATCTACCACAGCAGACAATATACAACAATAATAACGAAATATGATACAAATACTAAAGAAATTTAAGATTTTCACCATTCCAACACTCACCATCAATCAAGTTCTCTCCAATATTTATACCATTACAAAAGCTTGACAACAGTACAATTTCTGGCCAACCTCAATACAATTTTTACCATGGTATTCAACAAATGCCCTATGCCTGATCAGAAAATAACAGCAGCATTGTCCATGCTACTTTTAAGGATCGAGTATTTTCTCACACGATTTTGAATTATTCTGTATATCTAACTTCGAATGTTTGTGGAATCTGTTACAAAGATGTAAAATAGTATTTGGAAGGAATACATACTAAATGTATGTCAAGTCAAATTCATGTGTTTTGAATGCCAGGAACAAGCGCAATGTGTAGCATGTTGAGCATGTATACATCACTGCTTAAACCATTTAAAAATATTAAAACATTTCTTAGCCTTGTCTTGTGATATTGTTCATATTTTCTTATAAAGTAGCTTTTTTCAATTTGGGAGGAAACTGTGATTACAAACTATGGCCAAGAAGGTCAAATAAAGTTAAGACATATCTGCAAAGCACTAAAAACACAGTGGCTACTCATGCAGACTGTACACGAATTGCCAATTGCTCCTCTTTTACGTCTGCTTGCTGGAACTCCCTCTGCTTGCAATCTCGGTAAAGGATCACAGGTGGTGTTCAACAAGGTGTATACAAAGCAACAAGCCATTCCTGTACAGTTAGGCCAAAGTGCATTAAAAGTCACTGAACAAACCTCTAAGTTGGAAGGTCACATTACAAGACTAACAAATGGATCACTGCACATAATCCTTCCAATATTTTCAAATACATCAACACCTCATTTTACTTTGTCAATTCATCCCAAGAACTGTTTTATATTAAAAAAAAAATAAAAACTTTAATGAACCCTTTTAACAATTGCCCAGGCATCCTCTAAACTCCTGTGGGCAACCCGATGACATCCATAATAAAATAAGTAGTACACAATTTCAACATTTTTAGTCATTTTAATAAATCTATATACATTTTAACCGTTAAAAGTATAAAGAATTTAATGAAAAACTGAACAAGATTTACTTGAATCAGATGAGTGATGTCAACGTGCTCCATGGGTATCCCTTATCATGAATGAATTTTTTGATAATGTTAAAGAAGAAGAAACAATGAGTCAAAACAAAAGCATGAGCTCTGGTGACAACCTTCCCACCTTACGAAAGTGTTTTATCATAGCCACCTAATATGATGCTTTAGTAGCACCAGCACAAACAGTAGACACTTCCTTAAGAACCACGGGGGAAAATATGAAAGTCACAAGTTCCAAGTAACACACACAAGCACAGCTTTGAATACACTGACGAGAACAAGCACCGCCATTTGGCTAAACACTGGGACTATAACAGCTGAACATCATGTAAGACAATATCTTTATTATTTTTATGCCTTAAAATGATTTTATACATTATTTTATATATTTTGACATTTGTTTGTATGTGATTTTGCACTATTTTATTGATTTTTGTATTTTATTGCTAACTGACAAAGCTGCATAATTGATGTATGGTGATTAGGTACTACTGTAAATATAAGTGTACTTTTCTTTTCTTTCACTCAAATTATGATTTACTATAATTTAATATACTGTACTCCAATTGCAGTTTAAGCCACAAATGAGTTAATATCTAATAAATGCAAACAGTAAAATGTTGAAACCCAAAAATTCTAAGATACTAAGTAATGTATGCAGAGTTTCATTCAATCTTTAGTCTTCAATCGAAACATACCCAAGAAATCAAGCTTATGGATTAGTGCAAATCTTAATTTTTAAATGAACAATTTGTACAGGGAACTTACATTGTTTCTCTAACATGGTGAATGTGGTATTTTATGCACTGTTGCATGTATATTAACCTAATGTACAGTACTGCACCTGAAGAAATAAGACTGATATAAATTCCGATTCATTATTCATTGCAATCAAGAAATAACAACACATAAAGAAATGCGGGGTACAAAAACTCAAGTCTTAACTACTATAACCTCTACAACCATTGCAAGTAATCAAATTTCTCCCAAGAACAACACTCAGATTATTCATAATTGTCCTATCCTTTCCCCTGTACTGCTCGATGAATGAAGAGCACTAACACATATGGGCTGGTGTGCGCCTTGATATTATGCATCAAAACAAAACAATTCACATAATACCCTCACGGAATACTGTTTATACACTGTGCAAGCGATGCACTAATTAATGGTGGTGCTATAAACAGCAGTATTAAAAAAATGTTAAGAAATTAAAAAAAAACACTGAGATATATGACAGATTTAGTGGTATAGTCATGGGGTACGATGCTCAACAAGAAAAATTATGACTTCGTTTATACACTATTCTTGAGCAATGAGTCCAATCCTTGATTCACTTTGGGTAAAATTAAATCAGAATGGAGTGCTTCACTGTACCTGTGGTTTCATTAACTTTGGCTCCAAGCTTACTTTTTAGCAGCAATTAAACAGCACATCTAATGCTACCACAGAAAGTTCATAAGGCTGGTGGCACTGAAAGAAATAATGGAAATAATGTTATTTACTCCAGGTCAGGCTACCATTAAAATATTTTCCTGCAGTCTCGATGGCCTCAAGAAACTGCTACTCTCAAACATCATAAGCATATGGATATCATCGCGTTAGTACTGTTGTTAGACAGTTTTACCATACCAATGAGTTGACAGAGTTTTTTCTTACTAAATAATTTGGACCTAATTTAATGAACTGCAAAACTTGAAAAATTCAAGGATTGGATAGAATCATAAAGTTGAATTTTCCAAGAATCATTGGGCTGCTATGACTAGGAAATTCTGTGGTAATGCTTAACTCACAACTAGTACATGCAATACATGCAAGGTCTCAGCAAACCAAGAACACTACCCCAACTTCCAGGTACAATGGAATCTTTTTTACACCATCATGACGTGCCAGACTTTATATAGACAAAACTTTAGTCACCAAGTTATAAAATTTTAGAGACCAATATGAAATTTGAACTCTTCTTCCTCTCGCATGGCCACGAAAAATCCATCAGGCCACCATTTCCGACTGGTTTGTGAAAACTGGCACCCCCCGGATTGCCCAGCAGACTAATCATTCCCTTCTGCCCACTTCCCACAACTTTGAAATTCTCTACCTGATTCTATTTTTCCTCTATCCTATAACTTTCCCTTTTTCATTAAATTGGCAGGGCATCAGGTAACTTGGCCCCCCTCCCCCCTCTTTTACTGACACAAGTAATTCAAGGCTGCATCAAGTTACCTGTCCTTTTGCTCTCTCACGCCTTCCATCCTTCGCAAAAAGCTGAAAATATCTGGTGACTCTCTCCAGATTTTGAAGCAACTAAGTGTTATCATTAACAAAAACTATAACTCAGGAATATGGGGTTGGATGCAATGCTATATGGGGCATGCTTACGGAAAATAAATGGAGCAATCGGGTGAAATACTATTATACTATAACTCATATAAACTTTTCTGACAAATGTCAAGACTACAGACATCTAATTTATCCAAAAACAACAAGGATACTTGATCATTTTCACAATTCGTTCAAAGGGAAATCTGTGAATAGTAGGCATATATATAAACACTGCTTCTAGAGATAAATATAAAAAAGCATTTCATAAACTCCAAAGCAAACAACAATAATTTCTAATTCTCTTCTTTATACAAAAGAGCTTTGCTTTAACAAATGCTAAGAGTGGTTCCAGACATTCATCACTCGCAGTGGGCTGCTATCAGTTTAGTCTAAAACAGGCTACGGTAGGGTAAAGTGTTGCTTACAAACCGTGTACAATGAACTGCCGTGTTGGAAATATATTTTATCCAATAAAATGACATTCTTTTCAATTACAGTCATACTAATGAGAATTTGACATATCTGTATAATCATTATTTGGGAAGTCAAGTCTGTAAACAGCCTGTATATATGACGTAAAGCTACAATTATCACGGTAGAGCTTGTTAAAGCAACGCACTAATGTATTCTCTAATTTATATTTTTTAAATTAGACTACCAGAAACTGTACATATGACTGACAGGATCTAGTCCAAAAACTAGAGATTTCCAATCTACTTCATCATCATTCCTTTCCATATCTTTTGAACTGACTGCCAGACCAAGAACAATCAGAAATACTGTACTGAAACATATCAAATCAAATACTACATCAGTTTGGGAAACACAAAAGTGCTAAGCTACCTGAATTCTTAACCTTATTATGTATATTATCTTCATAATTATATATAAATTTCTATTTTCATACATATATATTTCATATATAACCACACTAAGTAATCAAGACTTACCAACGAGCACCATCAACGAAATGGGCCACGTCAATAAGAAAACCACGTCTGTGGGCTCAAGTGGATAGTTTTGTGATTCCTTTGGTATAAAACTATAAATGACATTCTTATGTACAACAATCTTGCATTCTTATGCAAGCATATAACCTTTGAAAAAGGGTCAACAACTATTTATCTTCTGTACACCTGGTGACAATGGTAATGACACTGTTCCTTGCAGTTTATAAACAGATTCACAATTCAAGTACGCAATCCTAAGAAATTAAACGAATGCCGTTTCATCAGTAAATCTGAAATCTGAACTGGTTTATGAACTACGAGGTGAAGAGTCACACCTGCTATCACAGAGTATACCTGTGAATAATCATGTACTTTACAGGTATAATTAGAAAATGCCCAACCCCGACTCAACACAGAAACTTCCTCTTGATAGCCAGTAATAATCACTATTACACTGTAATTCTTTAAATATTAAAATTATGTGTTTCAATGAGATTCTTCTAATAAACAAATGGCCAAAGTTACAAACATTTTGGTGTAATATCAATCTATCCACAAACACTTGTGGAGATTGAAAAAGAGTTGGGCCAATAAGTGCTTCAACCCTATCCAAACTTGATGAGAAGATATTCAACTAATTCATTAATTAATTAAAAGATTTGTATTTTCAATAACAGCATTAGAATAGATGTCTTTTACTGATTAGATGAAGAATACTGTTCAAAATCACATTCTGAGCAAAAACATTGTTACCCTTAATAATTTTGCCATACTAAAAAAAACATCTTCACGCTAATATAAAATCCCACCTTCAAGTAGCATAAGGGGATGCTGCACAAAGATTTGCTTGGGGGATAAATAGAGGGTTAATATAACCCAAAGGACAACAGCAGTGACTACTTAATATCAAGAGAATAATACATTTCGTTCCATTGTGTGTCAAACAAAAACATTTCTTAAATATAATGATAAAACTTTGGGAAAAAAAAAAATTCTGTACATATGTTCACGGCGAAGAGAAAGTAATCACGACCACTGAAGAGAATTATCGGGGGACTGTACACCTGACGAATTCTGCATGACAGTAAAAGACGAGTTAGACTGGACGGGAGGCATGGCACTGTACGTCATCCCGTTGGGACTCTGCGTGACCCTGGAGAACGTGGAACTGGGTGAGTTTTGAGAACTGGAGGATAGTGTCGACGTGCCTCGGGTTGGTTCAGGGCTCTCCCACTCCATCAGGGCATCGTTAAGGAGAGTCTGAAGGTCGACTGGTCCAGACGAGCCCTCCTGATCTGTACATTCACATTTTGCGAGAACATTCCTTAGCATCTGCAGCTTGTTGGTGCATATGACAACACAACAAGAATCATCCTCCCTCTTCAAAACTAAGTCTAAGCTTGAGCCATGACTCTGCCTTCCATCACCAGAACTGCAATGAGTGTGACCAATCTGCTGCTCTTCTGCCCCCGTTTCGGGATGATGGCAATGATAAGCTGTCTTGGTCTGGGGCTGTTGCCTCAGGTCTGCATGCTGATGCTGAATGGGCTCTGAAAACTGATGGGAATGCGGGTGATCTGTTTTATGTTGGTAGTGTTTCCCATCAGATCCCAGACTCTGAAAAACTGACCCAGAACCCTGAAGAGCTTTTTTAGCTTCGCAGGAATGATGATGAGCACTATCCTTGTCAGATACAGAGTGGTTGTACTTCAAGTGAGAGTCTGAGGAGCTCAAATGAGGCTGGTGCGTTTGAAAGTCTAAACTTGACAACTCCTGTCCTTCTTGGTGGAGGGAAGATGCAGATGACTGATCTGTGAGTGAAGGATACTTTGGGGATGTACTACTCGAGGACAATGAAACATTATGGCACGAGTGGTGAACACTTTTCTGAGAGTTTGAAGAGCAGCAATGAGAGGCCTGAGATGAGTGATTTGCTGTTGCCGATGAGTTTGGAGAGCAGCTACTATGAAATGAAGATGGTGACTGGGGATCTGAACAACATCCCTTAGTCTTTAAGCTAGACGGGCAAGCTAAAGAAGCTACAATGTCTTGGGTGGACTCACACCACGACCTTGCTTCAGACTTCCCTTGCCTGCAACATGTGGATGTTGGTGAACTACCTGATGATGCGCTGAATTCTGACGTCTGAGAAGAAGAGCCCATACAGCATGGTTTCATCTTGTTAAATTGCCCACAATATTCCTGTTGAGATCCTTGTTGTTTACTTTTCACATTACAGCAAGAACATGGTGACGGCATGCTCTTTTCAGCATGGATATCATTTTTCATTGCTAACTGATTTTCAGAGGGAACTTGCTGAGGATGCTGTTGTATCATTGGACCAATTGGAGTTAAGGAAGAGGGTCCAGCAACAACTGGCGAAGCCTGGGGGGTAAATCCCCTCGACATGTTGCTACCACCTGACTGTGGATGGGTAGATAGGTTAGGCAGACTTCCCATATCATCTGTTAGCAAAGCTTCAATCATATTAGGTGAAGAGAAGGGAAAATCTGAGGATATATCAAATGCCTGATCGATGGAAGTGCTGTCACTGCCCAAACTCACAGGCTGACTCATTCCGTTCTCACCACATTTACCATTACCAAAGATGGAATGAGTGAGTGGGTAGCTTATCAGATCTGCCATGGGTGGCGATGCTAAATTACTCATGTCATCCAAATTGGATAATGCAGTAAAAGAAGATGATGAGCTCTGTTGCCCAGAGGGGCCAGGAAGTAGAGTTTCTAAATTGTGCTGAGACGATCTTTGGGATGATGTTACTGTGTGGGAAGATGCAGATGAGTCCATGCCAACAGTCTCCTGCAAAAACTCATCCACAGAAATCTGCTGATCTTGGTGGTTCAATGGCTGAGAGCACTCTAAGCTCCCTACTTCACACTTCTTTTGAAATGGGTTATTAGAAAGACTGGTATCTGGAACTTGCCCTGAGAATGAAGGCACACTGAGTGAGTCTGTGCCTGGTCTTGGGTAAACTTCACTTGGGACTTCGGATACTTGTGGCGGTTTTGTTACTGTCCCTGAAAAGTTATCAGAAGTATGCCTCTTTGGAGTTGCAGCACCTGACAGCTGGCGAGCTGAAGATGCTTCATCATCTATAGCATTGCAAGAGCATTCATTACCTCTTGAAGGGTCACAGTTGCAAGGATTACACTTGCAGATATCAGCATGCGCTGTGATCTTCTCCAGCAGACCTCGCTTGTCATTTTCAGTGCTCTGGAAAAAGATTGAAAAACATATCGATAAAATCAATAGGATACAAGTATCAACTTTTTACCTAAGAATATGTGATAAGACGAAAATTGGTTAAAAGTAACACAACACCCAACGGAAAAAATAAAAATTACTCAGAAAATTTATGGGTTGTAAAACTGGAAACAAATGAAAACACCTGATTAGATGACGCAGACCATCACAAACAATGATTGTTCACCAAACGAGGGTAAAAAAAAATTAGTGTACCAGCAAATAAGATAGGGAGGAGTGTAGAACACTTCCAAGTGACAGCCAACTCATATTCTTAAAATTTTTTTATTATAACAGTATAGTAACATTGGATCTACTGCCTTTAATCAGACGTGATGCCATCCATGAACATGACAAGCTTGTAATTTAATACTTAATGGATCTAAATATTTTTCACGCACAAAATCTCATTATTTACCATCATTAAATTAATACTTACTGATGAAAGTGCAGTGAGGCTCTGCGAATCTCTAAGTAAATGCCCGACAGTCATGTCATCCGTGGCCTTGACGATGGGAACCTAGAGAATAAAAGTTACTCATTAGTAAGTATTTTATAAGGCAATGTGAATGGTACCTTCTAGGGGTCTAACATGTTGGAACAATCTAACCTTGCAAATAGAATAAACTAACATCTATAATCTCTCTTCAGAGGTGGGTCTTTTATTTCTGAGCTAAACCATTTCCTTTTCCTTCTCAATTGTCTTCCTTTTTATGTCAAAGCATGGGCAAACTAGGAGGTCTATGTTGTGCGTGTTCTACTAACTTTTGCTGAAGGTTAAAAAAAAAAAAAAAAAGTACAAAATAAAGTTTCCTTTTCAAAGGCTTCATAATACCAAAGAGTAGGTTTCCAGCTGGTTAATGTGTTGTAAACTTGGATGATGTGAAAGAGTAATAAGAAGTTTTTCTGGTTAGGCATGAAATGAAGTCTACTTAAAAGTTGAACTCAGATAACTGTACCTTCATATTTGGGTCACATCTAATAGCCTCTAGGTCCAGGAAATCTTGGAGAGTGAGACTTGAATGATTTTCAGTAGCTCTACCTTCGACTGGGATGATGGCAAACGCTGAAATTAAAGTTTAAATTCATGCATGTTTTAAAGAACATGAGATGTGCTGATAACGAAAATCTACAATCTAAGTAAAATATTAAATACTGCAGTATACCTTTAGTTAAAGAAGCAGCAAGTGAATTACAGGGCTTAACATATGGCAAAACACAAGTAAGCAAATAGGATTGAATTTGAGCAAAATTGTCAGTATATAATTGTAAAGCACTGGATTTAACAGCTTTGTACTATTTACTAACACTCATTGCCAAGTCCCTGCATCTAAAATATTTCATAAAACAAACAAGGCTTCAAATGCTATTACAAGAGCTAAATAGTATTACAGTACTGTAACATTGTCATTTTTATTTAGAGCAATAAATTTCCATGTTAATCTACATAGATATAGTATCACCCTACTCTTCCAGAGTTTCTGTCCAAGTTTTGAAATTACCCTCTATAGTAAAACAGTTAACATCACATTACAGTATATATTAGCATCAAATATAGTTAATACAATGAATAAAGTACATACAGTGGATACAATGTAGTCGAGTAGAGTATGTTTTGAAATTTCATTTTAACACAGATTAATGCTCGAAGAAAGACAAAAAATCAAAGTAAATTATATAGATGCAACCACTAGAACAGCTTACACTTCGTCAAAGGCAGTCCTTCCCCAGTGGCCTACCTTTCTGTTTAATTGCTGGAGTAGCAGGTCGATGCTGATGACCACCACAACATCCACTTTTCTTAGGGGCGTCACCAACAGACCCTGCAGTCACAGGTTGGCCATTTGCATCATCTTCTGCAGTCGTTTCTCTCTCTTGAGTTATTGTTTTCTGAACAGAGAAAAGATGATGTAAAACTTACAAGAAACAAGGCAAAATTATCTAAATTTGTTCTGTTAATCCCACTAGGGTGGGTGCAGATTGCTGTCTGTTTTGCATGGCACACTGTAAATGGTTCTAAAGGTGCTCTGTAGTTTCCCCTCTGCCTCAGCTGCAGTACTCCTGCCTATGGCTTTTTCATTTGTTCCCTCCGGTCTATTCCAACCCACCTGTCTAACTTCTTTATCTTTACGATTCCAGTTTTCAGTGACGTGAAATTATGCTCTCTCAAAATACACATCTCTTAAATCGCAGTGATGGCCTTTGCCTATGCGATGCCTAACTTAAGTTTTCTTTTCTCTTTGTGTTAGTGTTCATATCTGACAATGTAATAATAAGCCTGTTGGCAGCATTATTGTTATTTGTGAGGTATGGCATAAAAAATAATATAAAATTATAGTAAAAACAAGTCATACTTCATAGGTACTTGATCTGTCACAATCATACAATGCAAGAGAACATTTACAAGCAGCCCACGGGTTATGTGGGAATCGGCTTACGCTGTTCCGAGGTTACGACGCTCTTCAAATATATTTATCAAAATTTATTTCTAGGTTACACCGCATGTTCTGGGTTTACGTCGCCAGTCTGACAGAAGACTGGAACTTTAATATGGCTCCAAAATGGCATATTGGTCAAAATTTGGAGGTTTTTCGATGAAAAGCTCAATCAAAATATAGGTTGTCATTTTCAAGACACCCAAAGGATTTACAGTAAGGTTTTCTTATGATTTTCGACAATGTCTCAGGTTACGCTGTTTTTCGTGGTGTTGGAACGGACCCCCCAACGTAACTCGGGGACTGCCTGTACATTTATAGAAACATTTGTATGACTAATCTAAGAGATCTACCTCTCCTGCTCTCCCCAACATATATTATTAATATCATCATTTCAAGTCTATCAAAAGCATATACTACAAAATTTTTATTTACAATATACTGTATGATCTATGGAAAATCATCATAGCAACATCAAAGAGCATCAATTACTTGACCCTATGTGATCGTACAAACGAACTTACATATTCTTGCGAATGTCTGGCTGTCTGACTTAGCATACGAAGTCTTTCTTTTGATAATGAAATTTTAGTTCTATAAAAGTATTTTACAGCAATACGTACTGCTACTTAAACAGTATGCAACACAAAACCTTGAGTCATTATTACAACATGAAAATCATGTTAGGCAACCAAATTTCTCCACTACCTATTATACTGATGACAATTTCAAATATGCTTGAGAATATTTTGCAATACTAGTATACTAAAATATAAATGAAATTAATAAAAGATACGTACAAAATATCTATTAGGCATTAGCTTTCAGAAAAATGTTACATTGTCATTAAAAATCTGACACAAACATCCGCCATAGAGCTACCTGTCGTCCATCCTCCAGCACCTGAAGAGGGGCCTTGTGCTCGTCTGCTTGCAAAACCTCCTTCCGTGGCTTCTTCTGCACTTTCAGCTGGAGTTTCTTGGGCTTACCTTCAAGGCTCTGATTGTGGACCCTCATATGATTCTTGCGGGAATAATTAGTCGTAAAAGAACGCTGACAGTCTTGCTCATCACACGTGTAAGGCTTCTCCCCTGGAGACAACAAAAGCTGTCTTAATTTTAAAAGACCTTTGGTGGATGACTGGATCACATTTTGCAGACACAAACTGTTCACTGTATGCCAAAGAGGCATCTACATACTGGGAGATTATGTACTTTACTTAGTTCTCCTATTTAAGAATCTCCAAAGCCAAGAATCAAAAGGCATTTATGCTGACAAAAGACAAACATACTAATATACAAGGAATAATATGATGACACAGAGAAATAACTTTTCAATATTAAAGTCCTTTTTAAATGTCTAATGCATTTAGGTTTGGTCTCTCACACACTGACCTGCACAGGTCCCACTGCTACACAAGCATCAACTCTATCATAATAGTTACAATTTTATCATTACTAACATACATATCACAAACATAAAATGAACTATTATTCCAAAAAATTTACCAAAGCAACAAACCTCAGTCACTCAAATGCCTTTACGGACTTTTCAAATGTTTCAAATTGGAACTATTTTTTATATGTATTAGCTCCTGAAAAAATAGTTTTTAATTTTGTTTTGAGCAAGTTTGCTCGTTCATAGTGGTAACCTGATCAAGTAAAGAATAGAAGAGAATACATATAGAATTTAAGCCAAAGGCCATGTGCTGGGACCTATGAGGTCATTCAGCGCTGAAAAGGAAATTGAGAATATAAGGTTTGCAAGGTGTAACAAGAGGAAAACCTAGCAGTTGCACTTCGAAACAATTGTTATGAGAGGGTGGAAAGTCACATGGAAGGTAGATAATATGAATGGAGGTACTGCAAAGGAATGAAAGGAGGTGCAGCTAAGGACTGAAGGGACACTGCAAAGAACCTTACGAAATGCCTACAGTGAACTGCATGAGGTGCACTGACAGCACTGCCCCTCTACAGATATATATATATATATATATTATAAAAAGAGAAAAAACATGAAGAAACAAACCTTCACTTTACCAACACAGTTATTACTAAATATAATATGAAAAAGACTTGTTTGATAAACAAGGTCTTGGTAAAAAAATTAACAGAAAATTTACACTCCATTTATTTGTGTGGTTACTGATTCATCTTTATCACATTTCTGTGTATTAATGTTACAGTATTATCATTATTATTATTATTATTATTATTATTATTATTATTAAGCAGACTGTTGAGACAAAAGGCTCATCTAAGGCTCATCCGTGGAGTCAAATGCAGAGGGATATTCTAACTCCACAGACATTACTCTGTGCAATGAAGCTGAAGGACCGATTCTGATTAGTCTGCATCCCAGACTAATTGTGAATTATGGATTTTGCTTTGAAATTTTGTTTCCCATAAAAAAACCAAATGTGGTGCGGCAAAGGACTCAGTTCATGACTGGCAGCCGCGTTTAAAGACAGAGGTCTTCAACTGTCCTCCTGTCCCGTGCAGCGTAGCACGTGCCTCTCGCCATAATAATAATAATAATAATAATAATAATAATAATAATAATAATAATAATAATAATAATAAAGGCTGATTAAAACAAGTTTGCTCTTCCATACAAAGTTCTCCACTGAAAAAACATTTGTCACAAACATACCTGTGTGTACCCTCTTGTGGGTTCGGAGGTGATGACTTACGGTGAATGATTTTCCACACCCATCCTCTTCACACCTAACCAAAAGAAAATATCTTCAAATACAACAACAATAAAACAGTAAAAATTGTAATACAGTAAAATATATCCCTTCTTAATCCCTTTAGATTCTGATGACATCAAATGAATCGGCCAAAATTTTTTAACTGTCTCATTTTTTGCTTTTTTCTTTTGTTTTCTATTTTGCAATATACTGCAATAAAGTCGAAGCATTTAGGTTCAAAATGTCACCAATACCAGCTTTATGTCAAGAAAAATAAAATTTATAGTGCTAAAAATAGTATCATTGCCACTGCCATGTCTATAATCAATCAATATGATTTGCCACAAATCTTTACACACCTCCAGAATCTCAAAGGATTAATTACTCCAGATCACAACGCTTGGCAACAAAGGTGCTAAAAACATTTCAGTAGCCTGCTTATATGATTTAATACCAAGCTCATTTACTAGAAAAATTATGCTCCTGATAAAATATAACTACGAAAGTGTTCTACAAATAAAAGCATAAAAATACATTCATATCTCAGCAGCATACAATAACGTTAGATTACAGTAAAAGACAGGATTATATCTAAGCCACAAACAATAGCCACTGAATGAAATGAGCTTAGCATTGCTCATGAGCATTTGATTTTTATAGGAGATAAAAGATTTAATCTGACTCAAGAGCCAAAGGTCCTTCTGCACTTCAAGTTTAAAATTATATTTAGTAAAAACTTCTTTCAGTTTTCTTCTGAAGATGGAAAGAGAAACCCACAAGATTCCTGTGTATAACTTGTTTACTTGTAAATATTTACATGTTACTTGAATCTTGAGTACTTTCAGGATATCAGACTGACAGGATGGGATTAACTCTCAAGAGAATGGAAACCACGACAGCCATCAATTAAATGACAGCACAGGGAGAAGAAGTTCCAGAAGATTGCTGGGCCTTGAACTAGCCTGACCACCTTCACATCTCTTGAAAAAGGGTCACAGTTAGAACCTGAGAGTACTCGAGATTCAAGTAATATGTAAATATTTACAAGTAATTATACACAGGAATCTTGTGGGTTTCTCTTTCCATTATATTAATTATCCAATCAACAGGAGGTACGGAAAATATCAAAAAGTATTCTAGTCCATCACTTTTCATAGCTCCATAACAGTAATAAAACTGAAGTCTTAATTGTGAAAAATAAAAATAATCAGACACACTAAAACTATATCATCTGATAAGTATCAAAATACTCAACAAAAAAATAAAATTTACCTAACAGAAAATAAAATATATAATACAATGGAAACTCAAGGTTCCAGAGCTCACTTGAAAGGCTTTTCCCCAGTGTGAGTCCGCACGTGCTTCCGCAGGTCAGAAAGGGTGGTGAATATTCTGACACAACCATCTTGGTTGCAGTTGAACGTGTCTCCGTTGTGGAGTCGCTGATGAGCACGCAGCCTGAAAAATTCATGAGGCATTTACAGTGTGATAACAAGAAAGATGTTGCTGATAAAATGATGTCAATAAGAGTGCGTCATCATTACCCTGACGGAAAGGTTTCAATAAAACAAGCGTATTGGTTATAAAGCTTAAAATGAAGTACTGACTCGTCAAAAACCAAACTGGACTATGACAAGGGTTGAGTAATTAATATTGGTACAAAGAACTCATAAAAAATACTGGACCAACAGCAATGAAGTTTCAAAGTGAAATGGCACCCAGTGCTTGGCAACATTTAAACAGTCAGGGGACGTAAATATGATGACTCCCCAATAAAATGCCCAGACAAAATAAAAACAATAATAAAAGAAGCTTCGTAAAAGTAATGGGGACATTGCAGAAAGTCAGGTATGGAAGAGGAAGAACAATAACTGTCGGTCTTGACACATACAAAAATTTGTGCAAGGACACCAATCAGTCAAATTTCAAGACTTGCATTAATCTCACCTGCAGGATTTGTTCTTAATGATTGCTTATGAAATTTAGGTTGTCAAGCCAAGCACTGGGCACTTTCAGTCATTCAGGCCTCAAGATACTGAAAAGATGGAGTTAAGATACTGAAAAGATGGAGTTGGAGTGGTTGGACAGCAAGCTATAGAGATCCAAAAAGTAAAGAAGTACAAAGATACAAAAAACACCAATTGCAGTTCTTTAGATGATTCAGTGACAGCCAAAGCGCGCAAAGATCACGTAACTCCAATCTACGAAAGTGTAGGTTCGTTTTCACGTTGGAACAAGTGAGATCTAAAGAGGGTAGGAGAACACAGAGAAAATGAAAAATGGAAAAGTATCAGATTCATCTGAAATGACGAGCAAAATGCTATCAGCAGCCAGATAACCAGTCATTGATAAGTTAACCAGAACACACGGAAACATGATAAAAGTAGAGGTGGTAACTCATGAGTGAGAAAACAGTAATATAATGACATAAAAAGGAAAAGGTGAAGCACTACACTTGAAAAAGTACTGAGGAATAAGACTGCAAGAGCATGTAATGAGAGTAATGTACTGGTAATGGGCTACAGGGAAGACAGCAAAACAATATCAACTCTAACAATTGCCAGTTTAACAGATGTGGTCTTTACAAGATATTGGCAAAAAGAGAGGTACCATGTGAAAGGGAAGAGACCAAAACATGCAATTGTGGATCTTGAGAAGGCACCTGATAAAATATCAAGACAGGAAATCAGATGGAAAATTAACTAGGCAGGTTCTAGAAAGACCCAATGGCACTGTACCATAATATAACATCTTGAGTGAAGGCATTGGCAGGTATATCAAAAGAATCCGATTTGAACGATGGTGTCAGTCACACATCAATATCATTCTATTATCATAGTAACGGAAGACACTACAAGAGAGTGGTAAAATAGTAAACAAATCAAAGAGGCTATTGAGAGCTTCTATAAGCAATGAACCAGTGTTAGTAGCAGAATCAGAGGAAAAGGTTTAAAGAACCTTTAAATGGTGGTAGCATACAATAGACAATAGAGAACTGAAGAACAAGGTAGTGCGCCCAAGCTTATGGTAACCAGAAATAAAACAAAGGAAAACATCCAGTAGGAAAAGTGATGGATGATGTGAGATACTTGTATTTTTCTGTTAACTTCCAAGGAATACTGGATTGTGAAACTAATACTGAGAGGGTTATAAGAATATTTGTATCATAAATTTGAATAAATAGAAAAGGATTAAGTAAATTGATGATGCATCTTTTAGGCCTGTACTTCTCTAAGCAGCAGAGACATGGGCTCAGAAAACGTTAATTTTGAAGAGGTGTGACAACAAAGGCCTGAGATTCAGGACTGGGGTACAACCAAAAGATGTTACATGAGAAGGAGTTGCTGGAAGGTGTGGTGTACAGAGGTAGGAAAGCAGACCGAGATCTCTAAGATTGCTTTGGGCATGCAATGAGATAGGGATAGGAGCAGATGGTCTAAATAGTTGTAGCTTTTTAAGTAGCAGGGAAATAACCAGTGGGGAGGCCTAGACAAATTTGGAGAAAAGGCATTGACAAAGTACTGGATAATATGTTTACTCAGGCAGAAAGTGAATACGACAGAAGAACTACAGAGAAGGCTTAATGTGTTCCATCTTGTAAAAGCTTAACCTTCAAATACAAACATTACTGATAAAGAAGAAGAAAGAAATTTAACCAAATCCAGAAATTTAAATACATGTTCTCAAAACTTCACAGTCTTGAGAATCCCCACTAAAGTGAAATGACAGGTTCGCACCATGTTTATAAAGATAAAAGGAAGGGTGAAAGAATAATCCTTTTACTTTTCCTCCATTCTCCTTCCTCTCTTCCTTTCTAGCTATCTAATTTTCATTTTGCTTTGCTCCAATATTCACCTCTCACTTAGGCAAAAACCTATCATTTCAACACATATAACAATAATGATAATCACTTCTTACCTATATAGGGTGGTGAAGGATTTTTGACAGCCATCGCTGGCACAAGTGTACGGTCTATGCTGGGCATGGACTCTGAGATGGATCTTCAGAGAGTATGATGTCAAGAAAGCCTTCCCACACCCTGTTGTCTCACAACGGAATTTGTACTCTCCTGTAAACATTTAAAACTCATGTGAAATGAGACTGCTGTAATCAGAAGCCTAACGATCCCTAAACATAAAAAACTGCGACTGGGTCCCAAAACATAAAAATTCTACATGGTGAGCATTCTGGCTTAAATTTTCTGTTCAGGAACTAACCACAGAGCATCTACATGCTTGAGGAACTGACACCCTTATGTCAAGTCAAGCTGCTCAAAGAAAATAACAATATAGTTGATGAGTATAAAGCATGTCAGTTTGATCCAAGCACTTGAAAATTCTTGGCTGTAATTGAGCTGGACACTGGAGCAGCGAACTGTAATGGGAATTCTGAAATGGGCAGCGCAACACTACTGCAAATATATTGAAGTACTATGTAATTCAATCAAAAAGAATGATCAACATAATTAGTGACCATAGCAAAATAAGTGAAATTTTCCTGATACCTCTGTGAGTCTTCAAGTGGGTGCGCAAGTTGCCGGGAGTGCTGTAGGTACGTTCACAGCCTTGGTAGGTGCAGTGGAATCTCCGAGTCGTGATGGCTTTTGTCTCGGGGTCTGTCGCTTGTATGGTGAGAGTGGCATGACTAGGCTCATCTGGCATCTGCATCCCAGACTCCCCTGGATGTATGTGCATCACAATTTCATTCTCTCGAATGGTGTGCTGAATGTAGCTGAAAGGAGAGAAAATGATGGTTGTCAAACACTGTTTATATTTTATGCACACAGCCAGGTTTTACGTTTATGAATTAACATCTTTACGATATGAATCTTTCATGTACTCACTGATTTCTTTTATTTAATTAGCTAAGTAGAAACCTGCAATGATGGGTGTCATCAACATATATTTTTTCTAAACAATGGACAACACCAGCAATCCGGAAAACTTGGGTATGGCAAGATGCTCTCCTAAACTGGTCTGGGTTAGATACAAAGGAATTTGTACTACAGCATTTTGCAGTGCATGAATGATGCAAGCCAAGATGGGATATTACTCAGTGCATTAGTTCAAGATTATACAAGTAATGGAGAGTAAGAGGGATCTATTTACGACTGTGTACAATTCTTCTCTTTTATGTCTTGTAATAGTTCCTTATCTCAAGTAACACTGTGCTCTGACACTCAATTACCGTAACTTTCAATAAATCTGTGTGGTTACAGTAAAGATCTTGTTCATCATTTGTGATTATTGTATAGAATGCAGACAATTTTTGTGGCCAACTCATGCATTGTTCAATAGGCCTGTTCTGTACCCTCTACAATGTTTCTTCTACGTTTTTTCCAGCATAATTCACGTATTTTTTATTTTATCTCTAAACTGTTAACATGGTGATGCAAGCGAGTACAAATCAAGTCTGGAGGTAGCAAAAGCATACCTAAGGTAGGCCTTAAAACCCTCCCTAGTAATGGAAATTTTGGATACTCTCCATCAACATACAACACAAAAACTTGAAGAGTCAAATATTCTAATTATTATTTCTTCTTGTTTCAACATCACATTCTACCTTTCATTTGCAGAGTTAACCCTGGTTATTTTTAAATACCATATATACAGTCAACCCCTGGGGATGCTTACCACAACTGCCCACCAATAACTAAAATCTGCAAATACTTGACACCCCTCCAGAAATGCTTATGACTACCTATTTTGACAGCTCAAACACCAAAATACCCTCTAAAAATGCTTATACCTGAGTATTTTGGTAGTTTTATCACAAAAAATGCATTGTCACAAAAATATGAAAATACAGTAGAGTAATTAGTGAATGTTCCACGAATACAGTAACATGTATACACTTCCCCCAGAAACATCCACGAATAGGTGAAGCAGCGAAGAGGAGGGGGTCCAAACTGTATATTTTGACAACCTCACTGGTGTATTATAGACACAGACAAGTTGAGTAAGTTGTAATTCAAGGGAAGACATGGGCACTCTGAAAAACCTCAATGTTTCTGTTAATTTACCATCACTAAAATCTGTACTTACTGTATTTTTCTTGTCGGGGAAAATTATTTGCTTCCATAGAAGATATTTTTAACCAAATTTAAGTGTTTCCAAAATTGAAACAAATTCTTTTTTCACTACCTTTCAAATGACAAAATGTACAAAGACCTTCTAGCGGTTTGAAGTCACTCAGATGATATCATACACTTAAATAAGAAGCATTAAGAAATAAACTACATTCTGAAATGCACACTGATCAACTTGTGATGCCCCGAGTGGGAAGTAGGGGGGAAACACAAAGTGATCCACAATGTCACTTCTGTCTCTGTTGCTATTCTTAACTTTAATATGGATGGGAGTTACAGTCTATAGAGTAACTTTAATATGGATGGGAGTTACAGTAACTTTAATATGGATGGGAGTTACAGTCAATAGAGTAACTTTAATATGGATGGGAGTTACATATAACTTTAATATGGATGGGAGTTACAGTCTACAGAGTAACTTTAATATGGATGGGAGTTACAGTCTACAGAGAACTTTTATATGGATGGGAGTTACAGTCTACAGAGTAACTTTAATATGGATGGAGTTACAGTCTACAGAGTAACATATGGATCTACAGAGTAACTTTAATATGGATGGGAGTTACAGTCTATAGAGTAACTTTAATATGGATGGGAGGTTAGAGTTAATATGGATGGGAGTTACAGTCTTTAATATGGATGGGAGTTACAGTCTATAGAGTAACTTTAATATGGATGGGAGTTACAGTCTACAGAGTAACCTTAATATGGATGGGAGTAACTACAGAGTAACTTTAATATGGATGGGAGTTACAGTCTATAGAGTAACTTTAATATGGATGGGAGTTACAGTCTACAGAGTAACTTTAATATGGATGGGAGTTACAGTCTACAGAGTAACTTTAATATGGATGGGAGTTACAGTCTACAGAGTAACTTTAATATGGATGGGAGTTACAGTCTCTTTAATATGGATGGGAGTTACAGTCTACAGAGTAACTTTAATATGGATGGGAGTTACAGTCTACAGAGTAACTTTAATATGGATGGGAGTTACAGTCTACAGAGTAACTTTAATATGGATGGGAGTTACAGTCTACAGAGTAACTTTAATATGGATGGGAGTTACAGTCTACAGAGTAACTTTAATATGGATGGGAGTTACAGTCTACAGAGTAACTTTAATATGGATGGGAGTTACAGTCTACAGAGTAACTTTAATATGGATGGGAGTTACAGTCTACAGAGTAACTTTAATATGGATGGGAGTTACAGTCTACAGAGTAAGTCCTCCACAAAACTGTGGGTACAGCATTACTAAAAGGCTCCAAGCTGCCTTTCCATCTGTTCCTTTCTGTTTCTCCCTCCTAGCAGCCCAACTTCTTGGCCTTTGTTTACCTCCCATTTTCACTTTAAATTTTCAATGTAGGGGTGACCCAAAGGGTCAATCCAACAGTAGCCTGGAAGTGAGACTCACAGGTCTGCTTCAACTATAAAATTTTGGCATAATGCACAAAAAATTCAAATTACTTTTCAAAATTTAAAATAAATTTTGTACCAACATTTGGAAGAAACCACAATATTAAAACACTCTACCAGTGAGGTTAAAATAAATGATATGTTACAAAACTTAAAAAGTAGTAACATGAACTAAGGAACTACCGTAAATGTCTATGCAACTACAGTACTTCAAATTGCAACACTAAGCCTGCGTGCATGAAAGGTCTCTTATGTTCACAATAAACCTTATTATGACAATGAAGCCTTTCTGTAATTTCTATACAAGGTTTGCAATCCTGCAAAATCTTTGAGTCATTATTCAGCATTCAAGACTTTCCTGTATTGTGTTTATAAACATAAGTTCACATTAATGAAACAAAATATATTGTACAATAATTGTTCACACAATCACCCCTTCGTGTACTGTCCTCATGTCTTAAGAGAGGGCACGAGATATCCGCGAGAGTACACATTTTGTAAAAACAGTAAAACTGAAGTGAAAAAGTTACCAGTTTAACCAATCAAAGAGAGTGCTTGCTTATCACAAGTAGTACTTCACACAGCCAGTAACAGCAATGGATACTTAGAATAAAGAACTGAACATTTACCTAGCAACTACGATGAGCAACCACTGTAAATCATCATACAGTACAAAGACTGTGTGATAGCACTATAAGTTAAAAAACATACTCATTACCAACTTTAAACTGGGTTCAGATATCAAAAGTAGGCTACGCAGATTGTGTCTTTGCTTTTTAACTCTTCATGGATAGCCCATATCTCCCCAGTGACACTGGTGTGGCCAGTGTCAGTACACAAAATATTGCTCACTTTGCTTTCTGCCAAGCGAAAATCCAGCACTACTGCCTCCGATCACAGTACAACTGTGAAGGCCAAAGACAGACTGAAGGGACAATCCAAGACGAGCCTCTATAATATCAGCCAATGACACAGTCAGATCATATCATTAATCAAAGATAGTGAAATCTTATCTGTCTAATTCAATACAATGAGTCTACTACAGCATCCTCGTCAGAATCACTTCCGTGAAACAGAAATCCCACTCTCATTAGAGGCTGTGCAACATCCAAATTTCATCACTGTTCACTACCAGAATGGAAATCTAAAGCAAACGCACAAGTCTGGCCCCATATGAAGTAAAACTTAATCAGCTTTCTCTAATTCCCCGCACAAAACAAGGTCAATTGCCAAAGTAAACATGTCAGAAGACACACAGCTATGAGATAACTATCATTTTATAACACTATACCACTCCTCTCATATCTCAATGGCATTGGTTCTCAACTGATGGACCATGGCTCACTGGTTGGTCATCGTCCATGTCTAGCCCACCTGTAATGCAGATCAGGTCCACAGAGACTTTCCTACCTAATACAGTTCATCACAAATGAGCTGGTTTCACAAACAAAGTTTTAAAGAAAACTACTGTTTCGTAAAATCTTTCAATTGCACTTACTACATAAGGGTTTGTTTGAAAATACTGTTGTTTGACACTGGAGAACTTCATAAATACTGTACATCCCCTTCTGAACATTCCATACTCTTCTGGTACCTATCTGACCTCCCTACCGAATTCTTAAGTTGAAAACAGCATAAGCAGCATCTTTTCCTGACTGCTTTCTCTCAACCCATTTTATGATCTCATCTCCAGTAATATGCTAGTTTTTAATGCTTCCATTCAAATAAAAACTCGATTTTCTCACTCTCAAGTTTACATATAGTTTTAGACTCCCATCATTCACTGATTTGCTCAAACATTCAGTAAGAGAGTGGCTACCTTTCATGAAGTATCAACTGTGAAAATGGAAAAGTTTTATGTTTATAATCTCTAGGTATTTTCCTTCGAGTACCCAATATGCTCAGCAAATAGTCTCCCATGGATGTGAAGAGCCTTGGTCTCATAATCCCAAAAGAACTGAAAAGTACTGTAATGAGAACCTTATAGCAACTACTATATTTGAAAATGGGATGGTAATGCGTATATATAAGCCTTCTATAAACAACTTTCCATTTTTCAAACATTTTCATGAGGTTTTCTCAGGTTTTTGGCATTTATATACATGAACAATATATTTCTTGGTGGCACTTTCCTCATGTTTTGAGCATATTTCATCACAGCTGTTAGCACTATTAACTTATTTTTCTTTTACCCATAAAAATGGTCTCTCTATTTAAATAATCCTCCAGCATTGTTTGATGTAGGTTTCCAACTGCTTGTCATGTTTTATAAATTTCTAACCATTACTGCTGGTGCTAAACACTTGTTTCTTTACTGCCACTGGGAAACCAGGGTTTCTACCATGGGGTACACCAAAAACAAGTAAACTGCACAAACAGGAATGGTCTAAAATACATAAAACACCAGGTAAGCAGTAAAAAATTCTGGTTATGTCTAAGGTGCGAATCACAAAACGCATAATAATGAGCAAAGACATCACATGGCAAATTGCAAGAGTGCCTCCTAACCTAACCTAACTCAGGACACTGGGTCTACCTTAAAATTGGGGCTTCACTACCCTGGATCTCAACCTTACAAAAGAGAGTGCAGTAAGGCATACATTACAGGGATGCATCCTAAACTTGCCTTCCCTATCTTAAGAGTAATCTGTGGCACAAGGGCCTATGTGCTGGGGGGGGGGTTTACCTTCCCTGGATGTCTCCATCCTAACCTGATCTAGAGCACCATATTATCATTATTATTCAGAAGAGGAACCCTATTCATATGGAACAAGCCCACCAAAGGGGCCACTGACTTGAAATGCAAGCTTCCAAAGAACATGGTGTTCATTCGAAAGAAATAACAGAAGATAATGGGAAACACAGAAAGATGAGAGAAGTTATTAGAAAAAGATAAATTAACAATAAATAAATAAAAAAAAATTTAAGTTAAACATTAAAATATAAGTTGAACTGTAATGTATTGCATCTTTGCTTGAATTTCTGACAGTTCCCCAGGCTGTACCATGACATTCACCCTAACCTAACATTGCAGCCAAGGACATAACTAGCAAGGAGGAATCCCTTTGCAATGTACACTGAATGTTCCTTACAGTTGGCAAGTGCTGCTAGAAAGGGTGAGTCTAAGGAAGGGTTCTTTACAGAAATATCGTTTATTAATGGAATTTTTGATGGAACAATATAGAGAAGGATGTATATGATGCAGTACAGGTAAGATAACTTGGAAATGTACAAAAATAATGTGAGAAATTTACTGTCTTTTATGTTTTTTGTTAATTTTCAAAGGGCTGGTATTGACGTGGTGTCTAGGGCAGCTTTCCAGAATAAAAACATACACAAAAACCAGTAAATTTTTCACATTGTTTCAGTAAATTTTTCAATTTTGCTCACCTGTGCTGCATCATATACACGTTTTTCTATACTGTTCCATACAAATAATTAATTAATAAACATCTTCCTGCAGACCTCTTCCCTAGAATTACCTTAGAAGACATACATTTATTCCTCAGTCTCTCTCCCCGTAATTCAAGTTAAAGGAGGCATTTATGAGTTGTGAAGGGACTACAGTATTTCCTGGACTTTTTACATAAATTTAATAAAATAAGTGACCTCTTCACAAGCAAATTTTACACACAGGGTACGGCATTTATTATCAAACTGATATGATGTGTAGAAACTGGTAGGAGTCATTACTACAAGACAGAATAACGGAAAAAAAATGACATATGCATTTAAGCAGGCCTACAGTGTGTGTGCTACAAGCAGTTAGGCCCAACGCTTCCCAAAAAATATCTACGACGTAACTCGACCCTTTCAAAGCAACAATGCATTTAGAAGACGATGAAATTCTCTGTATTTTTATTGGTAAATACCAAACATTCGTCTGTCCCTCGTGGGCCTACTCCCTAATAAATGCCTAAATGTCCATAATTTTAGGTCTATTGCTGTTTATCAAAGGCCATAGGCTTTTTGTGAGGAATTCTAGCCTAGTATCAGGAGCTTGTAGCCATGACCTCTCATGACTCTAAAATGACCTAAGCAATTACGAGAAACGTCTGCTAAGCCTACGCCTACATCTAAACTAACCTGACCTTGTGGGAGGATTCGCATGCCATTAGTTATAAGTAACTCCTACGATTATTCAGTTAACTTTACGCTCATGAAATTGAAGCAGATCGATGTTTACGCATTTTTTAGGCATATACATAGGCCTACGCTGAAGGCTTGTGGGCCAAGCGAGGCCTTTTGGGAAAATGATGGCCAGGTAACCTTACCCGGCATTTTCATCCTGAGTGAGAGGGACTTTGTGGTCACTAGCCGTCGGAGGAGGAGGAGGAGGTGGAAGAGGAGGCGGCGGGGACGACGACGGGGCATCACGCCCCACGACGAAGCCCAGTTTCCCTTCGTCGGATGCCCCATACTGTGGGCGGTGCCAAGAGAAGTTCCTGTTCGGTGTTGACGTCCTGCCCGTCGTCACACTCAGGCTGTACATGGGCACCAGGGGCTTGTACATGCGGCTGCCCTCCTCTTGGTCACTCGCCTCGTACTTGATGACGACCCTGTCGTGCCCTTTGGTCGGTGGCTCCATGTTTTGTTTATCCTTTTGGCACGAAAGATAAGCAACTCATCATATCTCGTCATCGGGCACCTTTACGTAGAGTATTTCAAGGAGGTGCGGGTAGTAGGCTTCGTCTAAAGGGGGAGCTGTGCTGTCACTGCCTTGCGATGTTTTCGTCTCTAACTCAATCTCCGACGAAGATGTTTAACTTATATTCATTTTTTTTATTTTTTAAATAATTCAGGCGTTATGTAACTTGATGTTACACATAATACACGACGTGAGTTTCCAGGCAGATTAAAATATGATCAATTATACTCGATATCTCGATACAGAATTATCATGATGAAGCTACTAATGACCAGAGAGAGTATTTGTAACCTTAAATTATATATTAAGCTTATATAAGTGTTTAAATATATTACCAATAAAGTTATTTTGTAAATTAATTTATTTTACATATTAAGAAAACAAGCCAGTCATTTAATTATATGCCTTCTTTCATCATGGCCGCTCCTCGTTCCTCCTCGTGATTTTAACGGTGATAAACTCCATATCGCAAAGACCAAAATATCCTTTGGGAAAAGGCCACTGGCTGCAATAAGAAGTTCAGATAAAGACGACGTAAAAGAACTCTCGATAATGAGCGCTAATTTTAGCCGTGTCTTTCCATTCCTTTACGTTTTCCTGCTTCACGAACTTCCCGTTGAATAATTAAAGGAGACAAATAGGTAAGAGCGTATATCCAGCGACTATTTTTTTATTATTATTTTTTTTTCATTTTCTCCGCTTCCTGATTTGTTTGGTAAAGGTGGTGTTAGGCCTTTAATCATTTTTTTTATTTCGCCGCATATTTCCTCCATGATTATTCGCCCAACATTTAAAGAGCGAAATATATGTAAGTGTTTCTATTCCTCTTCATTTGCGAATATTGACATGTCTTGTTATCATTCATACAGGAATAATTTTCCTCCAGAGCTGCTAGACGACATAGTGATTGTTTTGTTTTCTCATTTTTTGGCAGTCTTGTTTTTCTTCAAGTAATTGTTTTTGTTTTCTTTCACGTAATTGTTTTATTTTTCCTTCAAGTAATTGGTTTTTGTTTTGCCTTCAGGTAATTGTTTTTTTTTCCTTCAAGTAAAAGTTTTTATTTATTTATCGTTTTTAAGCGGTTGCAATTCATTTGTTTTTCCTTTGCCCTGTAGTGATGAGAGAGAGAGAGAGAGAGAGAGAGAGAGAGAGAGAGAGAGAGAGAGAGAGAGAGAGAGAGAGAGAGAATTCAGTGCATGGTACCTGGGTCTACATGTTGCGATTTTTAAATGTTTGCAGGTAAGGCAAAAATATAAACAAGGCATCTGCCTTATAAAACTAATTATACATTTTCTCTTGCGTAGAACAAGAAATTGCTGTAAGCTTTGTTTCGTACTAAGTCATTTTTCATAGGTTTGAGTGGCCATTCATTGATTTATTTTGATTTTGATCATTATAAATAGAGAATACAATGTTATGTCATCAATCTGTAACGTATAAATTACTATCTCGTCTTGTTGTGTGTGTGTGTGTGTGTGTGTGTGTGTGTGTGTGTGTGTGTGTGTATAGTTTACTTGACTTATTCTTCCGTGTCAAAACTGTACCTTGAATAGGTCTAGTTTTTTTCATGTCTAAAAATGTTTGCATCTTTTTAGTTCTTAGGCCAACTTATTGAATATTTATATCCGTAGAGGTCATTTACATAATTCGTATTTGCACATACTTCGATTTTTTTTTACTTGTCGCGAAGTATGTCAACCACAATTTTTTATTAAATTGCTAGTAAGCTTAACAAGGCTAGGCCACTTTATCCTTTTGGGGGTTTATTCATAACTGACTTAGCTGTTTTATTTAATCAAACCCAGTAAATACTTCAGTAAATAATTTAGTAAACCAAAATTATTATTATTATTATTATTATTATTATTATTATTATTATTATTATTATTATTATTATTATGGAAGCTGTATGTCCTGAATTGTTTTAATATTTAAAACAATTCACACGCACAGAGTAAACAGGACTGAAAAAAATGAAAAATAGTCATCATACAATTACGGGATGGAAGATTAGTCTAAGAAAAAGTTATTCTGAGTGTATATAGGTGTTTTGGGTTAACTGATTGCTTTAGGTTTCTCTGGCATCGTGAGATCATAAAATGGATTGGCGACGTAAAGAGAATGAAAGGGATGAATGATAAATGGTGTATAAATCAGAGTCGTACTAGCAAGAAGACTGGGAGGTCTGAAAAGTCTTATAGGCTGACGGATGGCAGAAATGTTGAAAGGGAAAAGTCTTTTGCCTGTGAAACTTTCTGTGAATGTGGTATGGCTAGGTTCCAAATTTCCTCGACATTGGTCTATCAGTTTTTAGTAGTAATTCTAAAATTACCATTAAAAGTTGGAATAGTTCCGCTCTTCCGTATACTTATTCTGTCGCCGAGATTACCGTTTCAAATACGTCACAAGTGGCCCCTCGGCAACCTGACCGTACCTGACAGAGCATAATGTGACACAGAACGGAGGTTTTAAAGTACGTGATGTATACCCCTTCGCCCCAACAAGGTAAATGCATCGCAATTTACAACAGCGGTCACTTGTTCTCATGAAAATTTATTATCATGACCTCAGGAGTGACAATAGCTCTCACCGATGGGTACGCAGTAATGGACAGAAATGAAAGAAGAAGAGAAAGTAGCTAGACTGCGCACATAGTACTTTTAATACCTTTTATTTATCTTATCTAACCATAAAAGAAAAAAATTATTCACCTTCTTAGATTTGGTTACATTGCTCTGCGAAAGTGGGGATTGAGTGGCTTAGACCTAGACCTATAATAGTTAGCTGATGTGACGGGCTTAGTACTACGTACGATTATGTATGTATATATATATATATATATATATATATATATATATATATATATATATATATATATATATATATATATAGGGAGAGAGAGAGGTGGTATTTCAGGACTGACCTCGCAAAGGTCTCTGTGTTCAAATAAAAGAATGTCAGAATTGACGTGAAAAAAAGGAAGTGAAAAAGAAAACCAACAACAATGCCGAGCACAAGATCGAGTGTTTCCGGTTCATTAATTCAACAGCTAAACTTGAAAAGGCACGCGCCAACTGGCTTCTAAATGATTCTCATCCGTAAGGGGGCAGTGCCGTCAGTGCACCTCCGGCGGTGCACTGTAGGCTTCATTTAAAGTTACTTGCGGCGTCCCTTCGGCCGCTAGCTGCAACCCCTTTCATTCCTTTTACTGTACCTCGGTTCATGTTCTCCTTCTTCTGTCTTACTTTCCACCCTCTTCTAACAATTGTTTCATAGTGCAACTGCGAAACGCCTTTCAAACCTTTTTACTCTTAGTTTCCCTTTCAGTTCTGAATGACCTCATAGGTCCCAGCGCGCCAGCTCTTGGCCTTTGGCTAAATCTTATATTTCAATCCCAATTCTAAATGAGTCTAGGTGGTCCTTGATTATATATATATATATATATATATATATATATATATATATATATATATATATATATATATATATATATATACATATATATATATATACATATACTTTATTTATTTATTATGTGCTTACCTAAGATCCAATTCTCCGATGCTAAGGTCTGTCACTTTGACCTATGACTACTTAGACCAGACTCCATATGATTGCCATAGTTTAGCTGTGCCCTGGGTTATGTGATGACTGTTTTCTCGCAAAAAGTGCTGATAACTTTCACTTCAACTTTGGCAAATGACAGCAACTTTCCGATACCGAAAATCACTTAATTTGCCAAAGGCTTGACCATAATAAGACTATTTAGTGCAGTTTATGGTACTACACTTGTCTGGCGCTAAGGTATGCCTTTAGTTTACCGCAGCTTTTAATATATTGCTAGACTGCATATGAGATTTGGCACTAATAACTGATTTCCAGTGGAATTTCTCTTCCGTCATGTGACAGAGGTGAGTGACTGAGCAGTTAATTCAAGTTTACATACAGTTTTACTTTGTAGAAAGTAAGAGTTGTTGGACACTTTGAGGCAGCCTTCACGCACTTTGCAGAAAGAAAGTTATTTCACACTTTCATGCAGTCTTCACTTGTTTTCTGACACTGAGATTCTGCTATAGCTTACTGAAACCTTCACTGAGTCATATGGCAGTTTTAATTTTCTGACACTGCCTGGCTGCTTACAGCTAAGATCTGACACTAGAACCACTACAGTTCAAAGGAGCTTTCTCTGTGTCAGATGACAAATTCGATCTGCCGCTGTTGTCTTTGATGTGACACCAAGAAGCCACTACGATTTACTGAAGCCATCTTCACCAGCGTAGGCTTGTCATAATTGATGTACAGTTATCGTAATCTATGGAAAGGGACTCGGCGAGATAAACAGATAAGAGATAAGATACAACAATAGCGATTATGGGGAATGCAGGCATTTCAAAAATACCGTAGAAACTAAAATGAAAAAATTGTGATACGTGACGATAGTCTCATATCAGCTGTCTGATTGTATTGTGTAGAACCACACGGCCAGTCGCCGTGTTCCAGACTGATTTTCAGACTGAATTAGGATGAACACTTTTCTACAGAGCACTTTCATAGCATCACTGCCGCTGTGTACACTTGCTGGGAAGACTCACCAGTGGCACGTCAACCTCTCTGATGCGTACAGACTCGATATGAATTTTCCCAGACACTCGAGATGTGTCCTACTGGTCATTATCATAATCACAACAGACTTGCTATCTAAATGTTTGATGGTTATCTTACGTTGTACCGATTCTTATCTGATGGGGATACGTGTCTAAATGCATTTACAGAATATCGACAGTTTCCAGGCAGAGCTCTAACCGATTACTATTATTATTATTATTATTATTATTATTATTATTATTATTATTATTATTATTATTATTATTATTATTATTATTATTATTATTATTATTATTATAAATGTACTTTAATATTCTTTATTATTATTAGGTTTTTTATACAAATCCTTTCATAGATTTCATTTCACAATGACATAAAAGTAGCTATTTATTGTTATTGTTATTTTACACCTTTTGTCCATTGAGTTTTTGGCCTTTAAGATTTTAAAAACCTTCTCGTTCTCATCAAGTCTGTTAGGATGAGGTTGCTAGCCCCTAGCCACAATTTCTTTCTTTAAACTCAGTATAAAAAGAGACCACCTCTTCGTGAGGTTTGAACCGCTGACCAGTGATTAACTGAGTTATCGCCATACCCACCTGACTACAGGGGGCCATATAAGGACTCCATTTAATAGGCTGATTAACGCAAGCAAATAAAAAAGTAGAATTAAGATAAAGAAGATAGGCACGTCACGCTAGGCGTGCTTGCCCAATACTCAGTAGACAGCGCCGTGTCTTATCTCCTTATCAGGCAGACGGGATTCTGTGCAGTAGCCGATACGAATTAGGGTACAAGAGAATTTATTATTATTATTATTATTATTATTATTATTATTATTATTATTATTATTACTGGTGTAGCTGGCATGCCAAAAATGGCGTTGGAATTTTAAGGGTTTTTGAATTTGTTTTGAATTTGTTTAAGATTTTGAGATATTTGAATATACAGTTCATTACCTATAGACTGTTTGTGCTAATGCACACACACACACACACACACACACACACACACACACACACACATATATACATGTGTGTGTCAATAACACAAAAAGTCTATAGGTAATAACCTCTGTTCAACTTCCTCCAGGTCTTAAAAATACATACATACATATATATATATATATATATATATATATATATATATATATATATATATATATATATATATATATATATATATATATATATATATATATATATATATATATAAAAGTTTAGACATTTATCCATAGGCCTACTTACGTATTAGGCTGTGTGACGTAGGCATCGTGGAAGGGGAAATGCTCCTCACTGTACGGCTGTTGAGGGTAAATCATTTCACCGGCTTCTTTATAAAGTGCGAACACACCAGATCAACGAGGGAAACTAAAGGCGGTACGGTAAGGTACCACTTCACCTGACACACCGAAGGGCTTCATTAATTTCGTACACGAAGGATGAGTCGTTGCGGCGTAGCCAGGCGTATGAGGTCAGGCTGTAGGAAATAGTCTGTGAGACTATTTTCTCTGAGACTGTTCTTGCCAGGGATGTAGAAGTTGATGAAATGAAATGGATCTTTCGTAGAGAGTGACCCCCAGAGGGTTTTAACCCGGTATGTCTCCACCTTCGCGGCGTGTTCAGCACAAGCCCGTTGGGGATGGCCGTTAAAGCATAAACAAAAGACTGTAAATATCGTAAAAATAATGACCCCCAAGCAATATTAGTCCTAGATAACGGCCCCCGAAAACCGTTGGGGGTCACTATCCAGGGAAGTTCCAGTGACGTAAACCGGTTTAGGAGTTTGCAAGGTATTCGATCCTTTTCCTCGTAAATCTGAAAGCGCTCCTGTCGTAAACTGAGGTAGGCCTAGATTTAGCTTAGTTGTTCGTATAGGCCGATAAAGGAACTTTCATTTTTGATGTTGAGGAAAATGACAAATGAACAAAATGAAACTGAGATAGCGCGACCTTGATGTCGCCAGGAATAACAATTGGCTCTCTCGTCCTGACAGCTTACCTCGAGTTTGCTTGTGAATTTATAATAAAACTCGGTGCTGTTTGCGTGTTTGTTTGTGCGTGCGAGTGTGTTTTTCCTCTTGTCCACTCTGGCTACAACCCACCGCAGTCGGTTAATGACCAGGGACGTAATTCAGTGCTTAGGTCAAAATCGACATATTGGATTTTAAGGAACAGCCCTCATTTTTTTTAGTTTCCTGCAAAAGAAAACTATTTAGAAGGCTATTTGTCTGTCCATCCGCACTTTTTCTGTCCGCCCTCAGATCTTAAAAACTACTGAGGCTAGAGGGTTGCAAATTGGTATATCGATCATCCACCCTCCAATCATCAAACATACCAAATTGCAGCCCTCTAGCCTCAGTAGTTTTTTTTTTTTTTTTATTTTACTTAAGGTTAAATGTACCCATGATCGTGCGTCTAGCACCGCTACAGGCACCAACAACACAGGCCAACACCAGGCCACGGCTGAAAGATTCATGTCTCGCGGCTTAGAGTTTCATGGGCTGCGGCTGAGAGTTTCATACAGCATTGTACACTGTACAGAAAACTCGATTGCACCGAAGAAACTTCGGCGCATTTTTTACTTGTTTCCCTGGCACAGGATCGATCTCGGGTAATCGTTCCGCCACGGGAACAATAATTAATTCTTTGAAGGCTTCATTTGCGATGTCTGGTGGGCGTTTGTCGGTCAGTATAATAAAATTCAGTAAACAGAAACCGCTTTTAATATTCCATTGTCCAAGGTCAAGGTTCGGGATACTATACTTCTTCTCCCGCTTGCTTTGATTCATTGCAAGCTTTGGATATCTTTCCCATCTTCCGTGTTCCATGTCCCCTTAACCTATCACCCATTGAGAAATGATGATATCTACTGCTTTCTTCGGGTTATATAGCACTTTGGTTCTGGGCAAAAAAATGGACACTGACTTCCCCATTCCGATGTCCCTCCATGAGTCATTTTGAATTGTTTTCATTTATATATATATTTATGTGTATAATAAGATTGCCTACTTTATATTATGAGAGAGAGAGAGAGAGAGAGAGAGAGAGAGAGAGAGAGAGAGAGAGAGAGAGAGAGAGAATGTCCTTGCTGGGCCCTTGATAAGAGAGAACCCAAAACTGAAGGTCACATTAGCAAGGGTTTTACGAATGGACGCTCTCGGGAAGCAATCTTTTGTTGACATTCCTGGCGTCGCACAAAAGGTAGCTTTTTTTTTTTTATATCCCAGTCCCCTGTAAACACCGTTGTTAATTCTACATCGACTGACAAGGCGTTTTCACAAACGGGGGTGGCTTCAGGGAAGCAACGAGGTAATGTTCGCTGCTGCATTCAGATTTTAAAGGTTGAATCAAGAATGAGAGGTCCCTGTGCAGATAACTTCCACATTAGCAGCCCCTTCATTTTAGTAAAGAGGGGAGAAAGGAAGATTTTGTAGAGGTGTATAGAATACAGGCTGAAATAGAATCAAATACTTTTTAGATGTCGTTCTGTAGGTGAGTGAAAGCGGAGAGAAAGTTAGTAGACATTGGAGATTGTCTGTCTGAACGGAAAGCAGTCCTGGATTGACAGAACGAGAATTTTCAAGAATTATATTGAATGTGGTGGATACAAAGGAGGAAGTGTTGAATGAGACGAGAATAAATGCTAGGATTGTGTGTGTGTGTGTGTGTGTGTGTAGTGGTTTTGAAGTGCTGTTGGTGAGTCTTCTGTGTAGGTGGATGAAAGGGCTAATGGGAAAGTTTTCTGCACAAGGGGTTCATCCACGATTCAGAATTAAAGCTTTAACAGTAGCAGCAACCTTTATCTTCTGTCAACTTTGAGACAACACTGTACACACACAAATATATGTATATATATGCATGTGTGTATATGCGTGCACGCATATGTGTATAAAATATACCTCGTAGCAAGGTGACCAAGACATACCCCTCACAAACCATAGGACCCAGGTTCGAATCTTGGGAAAGTCTCCAGAACCCCCTGCCTAAACCTGACGTGTATGTTAATCTAAATATTGGAATACGGCCTTGGTGGATACTCGACTGTACTGGCTCTCGCAGCCCGGGTGGAGAAAGCCATAGACCTAACAACCTGAATCCTAAAATTAAATTTTTGTCAAATATCTCGCATACCATCATCAGTAATCTCTCTCGTTTTCTGTGTTCATCTTCCAAGCGATAACTAACTCATTTCAGCTATGGTCGGGGCAAACGGCTTCCGTCTTTATCGAAATGCTTACCTGGAACCTCTCTCCGTCAGGTAACCCCGCTAATGAGACTTGGCCCCCTTATATAAAAGGATGAAAATTTAGGATTCTGTTCAGTGGAAGCTCGAGAGATTAAAATTCTGGCCTCTAAATCGGTCGTGATCCGGGTGATAAAAGTTAAACTTTTTATCTGGTCACTTCCTGATTTTAATCTAACGTCGTCTGGGACAAGTGTAAATAAGTCTGATATTATATCTCTGCGATGTTGAGACAGAGATCCCCACACCCCCCCCTTTTTTTTCTTGTTTTCTCGGGTCTGGGTTTCATTGGCATTTTTTATGACATTTTAGCAATCTTGACGCAATTTTTTTTTTACGGCTGCTGAAATTTATGGAAAAATCAACTGGATTTCGCGATTTTTCTTTAGTTGTTTATATCCCCAGTACAGGCTATTATTAAAAACTAAGATAGTAGATGCAGGTGCTCTTGAAACTCAGCTCGAGATATAATGAAATGACAATACGAAATAAAACGTAACAAAACATATTAATTCGCAGCGATTGCCGAACCAAAGTGCAGTAGTAGTAATAATGTCGTGTCGTCTCTGGAACGGCTCACCACCATGGCTTACATAATGAAATCAGGTTACTCGTAGGAGTAAGAGCCCGTGCCATCACAGGCTGGTCAAATCTAAAAAAAAAAAAAAAAAAAAAATGGCCCATCTGCCTTGGATTAAAAAAAAGTTAATAATATGAAGAACGAAAGTTTCTAAATCGTAAATTGGCCAACGCTTGCTAGCCATGACGTCACGAGGTGCGCTCTCCAAGTCACTAGGTACATACTGGAACCACGTAGAGTTCAAGGGCAGAGATGAAGGTGAGACGTGTCATAGTCTCTGATTTATTTTCTCTCTTTTTTTTTTTTTTTAGACTTTTGAGGAATTTTGGTAGAATACTTTATTCTTTGTTTTCATTTGTAATTACCAAGAGACAGAGAAGTTCTCTTCTCTGGTTCCTGGTAATTACAAATTATGGTGTAAGTTTTGGCTTTAATCAACAAAGATGATTTACATTATTAAAAAATTTTTATTCTTTTTCAAGATTTATTATTATTTTATTATTATTATTATTATTATTATTATTATTATTATTATTATTATTATTATTATTATTATTATTATTATTATCTGGGATAAGAGGCAAGATTATTGTGTTTTCTCAATGCTGATACACGAAGTTCGGAACTATTACCAATAGGAATGAAATACACTGGTATAGATTTATTTTAAATATCCTGATTTTTGGGATTAAGAATAATGACTAAAATCATTATTATTATTTGTCGTTGTAAATAATAATTCTGTCACAATTATTATTATTATTATTATTATTATTATTATTATTATTATTATTATTATTATTATTATTATTATTATTAGGTTCAAGCGAAGATGCGATGCATTACTACACTAAAAAAATTGATCTTGTATTTTAATGATTTATTTAGAGTTTTATCTATTCATTTCTTATTTTTTTTCTCTTCTAATAACAGATTTTTTCTTTCTGCATTTCCTATTATCTCTTGTAATTTCTTTTAAATGAACACCATATTCTTTGGAAGCTTGAATTTCAAGTCAATGGCCCCTTTGGTGGGCTTCCACATGAATATGGGTTTATTTTCTGAATAATAATAATAATAATAATAATAATAATAATAATAATAATAATAATAATAATAATAATAATAATTCACCTTTTAAAGCGTAACTCACCAGATATGGAACAAATAAAACGAAAAAACATATTATTATTATTATTATTATTATTATTATTATTATTATTATTATTATTTTATTAGTAGAAGATGAGATCTATTCATATGGAACAAGCCCGCAGGGGCCATTGACATGAAATTCAAGCTTCCAGAGAATATTATTATTATTATATTATTATTATTATTATTATTATTATTATTATTATTATTATTATTATTATTATTATTATTCAGAAGATTATTTATTATGGAACAAGCCCACCAGAGGGGCCACTGACTTGAAATTCAAGCTTCCAGAGAATATTATTATTATTATTATTATTATTATTATTATTATTATTATTATTATTATTCGAATTCAAGCTTCCAAAGAATAGGGTGCTCATTAGGGAGGAAGAAAAGGTAGAAGGAAATAAAGAAAAGGCAAAAAGAAAAAAAAACACTATAAATCTAAGCAACACTCTGACGCTCTTAGAATTTTTATTGAAAGGGATAGCGAGGGGGGCGGGTCTCCCCCACCTCCAACCTCCGCCCCCCACCCTCACCCATCTTCCTTGTTCCTTTCATCACCCACCACAGCCATAACTATTCCCCTGCTTTACCAGTGCGTAAGACTTTCACAATTAAATAAAGACTCTTCAGTGTGTGATGCAGGGAGGTCTGCCCTTTGACGCTGTTCTCCATTATCACTTTTACATTCATTTCTTAACCTTTGAATAGGAGAGTTTTTTTTAGTGTGTGCGTGTGTGTGTGTGTGTGTGTGTGTGTGTGTGGTGCAAGGTGGTCTGCCCCACTAATTAATTCCTCTATAACCACTATTTTTTTTATTCACTGCTTGACTTTCAATAGCAGTATTTAGCAAGGGAGTCTGCCCCTCTTCTTATTCCATCCACCAACATTTTTACTTATTATTCGCCATACTTTCAAATAAAGATTCGGTCCGGTCAAGTGCTCATGGGTTAGCGTTGCAAGGTGGTCTGCCCTTCTTTTTGCATCCATCACGACTCGCTCATTTTCTGTTTCCTACTCCACGCTATCTACTGTACGCTCTATGTCCCTCTGTCCCCCCCTTTTACCCTTCTGTTCCCCTCCCTGGCCCTGTTCTCTGTGGCTGTTGCAAGGGCTTGACACATTTCCATGGTTAATTCCTCTAGCCATTGGGCTTCGACCTCAGTAAAAGTATATATATATATATAGTATATATATATATATATATATATATACATATATATATATATATATATATATATATATATATATATATATATATATATATATATATATATATATATATATATACATACATACATACATATGTACCCCCACTTCTCTTTATCTCCTTCTTGTATTATTCTTGCAGGTTATGTATACTGTTCTTTCTATTCTTAGTTGTTTTACATTATGAATAAGCTGATGTCTCATTAATCTTTTATTTCATTTAGTTTGTTTCACTTTCTCCATTCTCTGTCCTGTCCATTTTTCTTATAGTTCACAAGAACTGAGTTTCTTTCTTAATGGCTAAGTCTGAATTTCACATTTTTAACGAATCCCTGGAATAGTCTATCAAGAGACTTGATAATTATATTTTCTTTATTTCATTTAAGTGAAAACTGCTGGACAATTATATTTTCCTTATCCTCTAAATATCATTATTTAACCCTTTGATATTCACTTTTAGTATTCTGTGACCCTCGCACAAATTCCATAGCATGTGAAATCTTCCTTATTACTTTTCATATTACGACTAAGAAAATAATGTGTTAGTATACAGGACATATTTAAAGTGGTTTGTGGGTACTAAAGTCAACGCATTTCAAGAATATCACTCGGCCACACCCACTTCCCCTGCCACCTTAGAAAACGCATGACATTATCGTACTGCACTCTCAGACCATATCAGCTGCTGCTTGGCTGTGACACTGATCACATCATAAGGTCATTCATCCCAGGGAGGAGTAGTAGACCCCAGAGGGAAACAACCCCCTCCCTCCACCCATCCGGAAACGGGAAAGAGCAGGAGACTGATGAGGACAGCGTTGCCAGCCATATGAGTGATATTGTGAAAGAGGGGAGGGGTTAGGCAGGGGTGGCAGGGTGGGGTAGGGAGGATGTGGGTGTGGCCGAGTGATATTCTTAAAATGCATCGACTATGAATCAAATCAAAGAGGGAGTTAGAGTGGTTGGACAGCAAGATAAAGGGATCCAGATAACAGATGTGGTGAAATACAAGGAGTAAAAGTAAGAGAGGCTGGACAGCAAGACTGTAGTTTACAAAGAATTTTTAGAAAGAAAATTACACCATATCATGGCCATGAACTGTTCCATCTGGGAGAGTTGTTTTGGTTTATAACCTGACAAAGCTATCTTAAGTTTAAGTGCCAGTTTTGATGTCAGTTTTGGTGACAAAGCTTGACGAGCTTTCTTTACTGTCTGAGCTCCGTAGGGGAGTAGCGCCGTCAGTGCATCTCATGGGGTGCACTGTAGGCATTACTAAAGGTTTTTAGCAGCGTCCCTTCGGCCCCTAGCTGCAGCCACTTTTATTCCTTTTACTGTACCTCCATTCATCTTGCTATCCACCCTCTCCTAACAGTTATTTCATAGTGCAACTGCGAGATTTTCTTTCAAACCCAACTTTACTCTCAATTTCCCTTTCAGTGCTGAATGACCTCATAGACCCCAGTGCTTGTCCTTTGCCCTAAATTCTATAATCCAATCCAATCCTTTACTGTCTGAGGAAAGATCTGAGATTTTTTTCCCATTTACTTTGTCTGATTTATATAAACTGTTCATTTGACAAGAGGCGGGTCAGTAACTCCCTCAACACCCTTGCCGTAACCCAAGCAGAAAAAGAAAGGAAAGTGGAGAAAGCAAAAAAAGAGAGACTACAAAACTAATGTAAAAGGGAAGACTATGAGAAGTTATGTCATTGGGAGGAAAGATGTTACAGTCTTGATTGACGCTGATGTTGCTGATCTCTGCAGAACTCATGTGTGATGTGGAGACCTCACAGGTGTTGCGTGGACTCTAAATTCACTTCAGTGGAACACTGACCTTACTCAGTGTTGATAGGTGAAAGAAAACGAGAGCGTTTCATATCCATATACATTTTATTTATTGACTTCTGACTAAAGACGGATTGATAGGACATGCACTAAGTAGATTAGAAGCGTTACGAGCAGTGACCCTTGATGGCGAGCATCTCGCGCTACGAGATAATACAAATACCTAATGTACCTTTTCTTTTTTTTCCCTCAGTAAAATTCCTGGTCCAGAAATCTCTGGAATTCCAAAATGCTCGAACCAAGCCGGGTTGCTGGACACGCCATCAATAAACAAAGGGTAAGTACATCATCATCATCATCTGAGAGATGGCGCTACCGTCGTGGGTTCTTCTTGCACTCATTTGCAAGTGGGTCTCTCGTCTAAAAGAGAGCTACGTTTTATAGGCAGACCTTTTTTTAATAGGCAGACCGTTTTTTTTTTACTTGATTCGATTACTTCCATCAATCTTCAGTCAGATTAGAACAGCCCACGCGACGCCTGTCAGTATTTCCCGCAGAACAGAAACATGGCTAAGATCTAACACGGATTAGTAGAACTGGACATTCTTCCTCGTTAATATACAAACATTTGCTCTATGGTACAAATATACAGATGGCAATACAAATGGAAACATCCTCTTGTATTCTCTCTCTCTCTCTCTCTCTCTCTCTCTCTCTCTCTCTCTCTCTCTCTCTCTCTCTAGATTAAGATGCTTGAAGGTGAGATTACATAAGTTTAAAAGCAAGAGACAGTTCCAGCCTATTTATGAAGTACTACAACATTTGTTCTGTAACTTAACTGTTGTGTGTCACATGGTCTGTTTCCAGACCACAAACTCAAAAAAAAAAAATGCTTGCATGCATGTGTGTATACACAGTAGAATCACAATTTACATAAATCTGTCTTTATTTTGGCCTGATGTAGTTAGGTAGTTAGGTATAAAGCAGTAATTGTGCAATAGGTTTTTATGAGATATTTCTCTCCTTAACTGAGAGCTTAATTCAGTAATTCATTCATGGCTGACATTGTTTAAATCAGTGAAAGAATTGCGTGGAGTATATTAACTACATGATCTTAACCGTCTCGGCCAAAGTCTATGAGAATTCTGTAGTCCAGAAATGTCTAAAAGTGGCCCTAAAATGTTTAAAATTTTGATGAATACATTTTAAGAGAAACAAGCATATAGAATTAAATGTTCTTTCATTTCATTTCTTCATTTATATTTTGGATGGTTTCTCCTAAGTGTGTTAGCTTTTCACTTTATGTACTACGTCACAAACGCGTCACCTCTGTAAATTGTGAATCCACTGTATATATATATATATATATATATATATATATATATATATATATATATATATATATATGTATATATATACAGTATATATATTGCATGCAAACTAATCATATTAATTCAGTGACAAATTTGCAATAATTGACTTAACACCAAAATCTCCAATCTTAGCAATAACATAAAATGGCAGACTAAATAGCACTACATCTTAAATTAAAAATTATACATCTTTTCATGAATGAATTAGTATCAAATATGACAGAATGCATTCCTCATATCGTCAGAAAAACCCTGAATCGATTAAGCAGAACAACGTTTACTAAAACTCTTGACTTCCCTGCACGCATCACTGTTTCATTCTCCCCAGAATGCTCTAGCATTCCAGCTAAATAATATACGTTTCTCCACTTCATACAACACGCGACTCTTACACAGGAGGCACCTGTATGCGTGTATACGACGTCTTCCTTTGCATCCAGGTACGAACATACGCATACAAGCGCCAGGTCTTACGACAACAAAGTTGATCAGCGCGGATGCCATGGCGAGAGAGAGTCATCACTACTACTCTAGGCTATGACGCGAGTCACTCACGAAACATCAACGCTAAGAGTATATATATATATATTTATTTATTTATATATTTATATCATAGACCTACCTTCAACTGTACTAAAAGTAAAACTTCTGGTATTAGCTCTCGAACGAGAGGGTGGAAGGGGGAAAAAAAAACTTGGAGGTAGAAATAGTATTGATTCTCACGTCTTAATTCTTATATTTCAAGATTCTTTATTTATTTATTTATTTTTAATAGACCGGGATAATAGACGAGGTTTACCCTTTCTTTTTTTATCAGGTGCCATTAGCAATGGGTCACACTGAGACCCGGGAGCCCCCAGAGTGAATAAATATATTTCACTTACCTCCAAATCTCTTTTTCTTTTATTTGCTATTTCTTTCTTAACTTTACGTAGATATATCAACTTAAATATTTTCTTTTATCCGGTAATGTTCAACAGAGGAAAACAGACAGCAGAACAGACAGACAGACAGACAGACAGACAGACAGAGATATACAGACTATATATTGTCTATTAGAACGACATCTGTTATAATGACCCACTTCAAAAGTGACAAAAAAATAAATAAAAAAAAAAATTCTATGTATAAAAAACTTGATTCTACAAATAGGTTATAAAAGACTATTTTTTTTCCTGGTATAGTTTGACTTTGATTTTGAATTCAATTCGAATTCAAAATAGATTGTATTTTGTAACAAAGCTGATTTTCCATGTAGTATCTTGTGTGATTATTTTTATCATTCATATTCAAATTGAATTTTAGGTTTGTTTTTCACTTTTAATAACTTGCCTGAATATATTTATATTCAAATTGAATTTAGATTTTTACTTTTAATAACTTGCCCAAATATGATTATAAATAATTATATTCCAAATTCATATTTTCTATTTCGCAAGAATTTTAAAGTGACTGATATATTTTCGAGGTTTGAATCTGATTAGTTTATATATTTACTAATTCAAAAAAATTAAGTTATTATAGATCGTGAATAATAACCTGGGTATTTTTCATACCCAGTGCCCCGCCCTGCCCCCATAGGATCAAGTAATGTCAAGAGGCACCATTTCACCTCATCGAATGTGCCTTTTTTTTTTATTATTATTATTTTCTTCTTTATTATATTGATTCATTTCTGATTCAAATACATTACATATGACACTTACTAATAATGTCAATTTCTGCCCCTCACTGTAAGTGAAATAACAGGCCACTGGGCATTGATGTGATGGCATCAAAACCTTTGTTCAAATAATAAGGTTGAACCTAAGTTCGATTTTATTTTTCTAATCAATTCATCCATTCGACTCAGACCAAACTCAAGATCAGGTATTATACTTTGAATCTTGTTGATAATTTCTTTCATTAGGTTATTTTGTAAGTAAAAAAAAATGAACTTTTACAGATCCTTACTTAATGTTATTGGGGTGATCGGCCATTTAATAGAATTTAATAGAAATTCATCTGAATTATCATTTTCATATCATTGATTTCAGTTTTATGAAAAATCCCACTTTCCTAATTCGTCAAGTTTTAGAAACTCATTTTACTGTGAATTTCCAAAGAGCCCATTAGCATACCAGTACAATACTGACGTGCTTGAAAGCATAAGTATTTGCCAAGTTATCATACCAGTTTTTGAACGATACACACTTGTTTTGACAAATTCTTAAAGTTAACACATTCTCCAATTAGTTCATCAGTGCTTTAAATGAATGTATTTGATGGAAAGAGCATAGCTTTGCCAAATTTCTAAAGTAACAACTTTCCTTGAATGAATGTATTTGTCAAATTCTTAGAGCAGCAATGGCTGTTTGGTGTTGCTTCGTCCCCTCAGCACCTCAGTGAGTACTATATTACACAGCCTTCATCAGAACAGTCAGTAATAGGTGGGAATGAGGACTGTACAACATTAATCAAGACAGCAGAAGGGTAGTTTCAAACTTACACCATGATTTTGGCATCTTTTAATGTTTTGCTACCAAAATTTGCTATGAAGTAGCCTGTACTGTTGGCAAAGCTGAGGCAGTACATAATTGTATTCCTGTCACACCACCTCTGCCACTGACATTGGCAAGCTACTTCATGCTCATTTTGGCAGTAAGATTCTCAAGGATGCCAGAAAACAGAGTAGTGTAATATCTACCTAAGGAGTCGTGAATGAAGTGTGGAAGTCATGAGATAAGAAAGATAGAAACTGAGCTTGTGATAATTTGCTTTCTGTAAAACCTGCAGATGGTTGCTCCTCCTAGGACAGGCTAGCTTTCATGAATATGCCTCCTTCTTAATTTACAAACTTCTATTTTTAGTTTCTTCCTATCTTCAGTTGGTTGGGCTGCAGGCGGTGCCTCTGTAACAGCACCTCTTGAAGTATGTTTGTTTGTCTCTTGCTGTTCAATTGGCAGGCCAATATTTTGTCTCTGCAACGGCACCTCTCATGCTTTCTCCAGTCAACTTTTCTGAGCTCTTTCAGCTTATTTTGTCTTTCCTTTTCCTTCCTCACCATCTCTTCTCTCCTTTCTTCTCCTTCTTTGTCTTGCTGTTCTTCTTCACTGGCAGCTACAGGATATGACGATCATCTTTGAGTAGGTCTTGAGGATGAAGCGCTCGTCTGAGTCCATGGACAGGACTGTGAGTCCATCCAGCTTCTCTGGAACGCAGCAGGGAGCTGGAACTTCAGGACGGAGGCCCATGGAGTAGATCATGGACTGGATGATGGCGTGGTTGCTCCCGCTCATTTGCTGTTGGAAAAAGGGAGTGATTTAGAAATAAAGTGAACTTGAATGATTTTTAAACATCCTGAATACGCCTATGAAAGGGGGCTTATTTGGAATGATGTGACCTTGGGAAGGAGAGGGGACATTGTAGGTCAGAAGAAGGTCATTAGACACAGTTGCAAAGTTGTTGATAAGAAAATGGGTCTTGAATGGTGTGTGGAATGGCTGCTATTTGCAGATAAACAGTGCTGATTGGGGATAGCATGGAGAAACTACAGTGACTTGTTGAGGTTTGCTGTCAAAGAAATATGATTTAGAAATCTTATGACCTTGAGTCTGTAATTATGAATGTGAATTTCATACAGTTACACCATGTTGGCCAGACCCAAGTAACTGCAGGTTAATTGGGACAATGTTACCATGAACAATGCATTGTTACAGAATATGTAAATGTGGCTCAATGTGCGGGTAAACAACACAGTCTCTCTAAAACGCAAAAGTAATGCTAATTCAGTGAGAACCAAAATGAAATGATAAGAAGTCACCTACTACAAACAGTTCCACAAAACGTTCTGAGAACAAGACTTCATGCCCATAATCCAATGCAATCTAAACCATCTAGAATCTATCGTAACGGATAACATCTCCAAGAAATAACAGAAGTAAACACTGAATGAACCAAGTTGACAAAGTCAGGTTACAGCATAACACCATCCATGGCTAGGAAGATACATTGTAACACTGCTATGGCGAAGTCAAGACACAAAGAATATATAAAATATAACAAGATACCATTCACATGTAATGTAAAGATGAACCATAACAGCAAATAAACGAGAAATAAAGGATATAAACATCACCACTTGATCTAAACAGGGAATGAGCCAGGTGAAACGGTTACTTACACATAACTTCTCACTTCGCCAGCTTGGCTAGAGTGGAAAGAGATAAGATGCGTTAAATTCTGGGGAGTGACCTAGAGATTTTGCTATTTGATATTCACTATTCAGTAGAGTGGAAAGATGAGAATCATTATTCAAATCCTGTGTGATGAGAAAATACTCTAGGCATATGTTAGCTGTGGTGTTGTCTCTCAGATTCTTTGGCTCGTACTAAGACAACTTGAGAAGCACCAACTCCAGATCTTTCCTAGATAGTGGCCCCCAACAAGGCTCGGGAGTCGTTGTCTAGGACTGATATTTCTTGGTGGTTATTATCTAACTACTTGGGGGTCATTATCAAGGGCTGATATTTCTTGGGGGTCATTTTTTTTAAGACTGGGCTACTTGGGGGGTCACTATCTAGGAAAGATCCCAACTCCTTACAAGAAGAAAATGACAGAATGTCGTTTATTTTATTCATAGCTGCTTCTGAAATTTTAAAAATAATCTTATTTTAGACAAAATTGAGAATGTTCAAACCCCTTCCTTCAGATATCCTCAAGGTTTGGGAGAGCACACCCTATTTTGGGTTGCAGGAATGGTAGTCCTAAGCTAGGATAGAGGAAAGAAGAACATTAAAAGTATTAAAAGTAGGGTTAATGTTCTCTGGACATGCAACAGGCTTCTGGGGTCAGAGTAGTAGTTCATAGTGAGGTCTGAGGAGCCTTCAGAGTGAGTTAATTAAGCCTCTTGATGTTGCTGGACCATCAGTGACCATCTATGCTGTGAGGCAGATCTACAGAGCTCAGTCCACCTTCCCTGTATGAGGTTGAATGAATGGCTGGATAAATAAATTCATGGAGCCTCACTGTTTATGGTGTGCATGCAACTTATGCAGTCCAACGTACCTCCTTTTACCTCCTCCAACCTTCTTCACCAGCGCTACAGAACTTTCTGACCATCTGCTCTCAGAGGCTTTGGTACTGAACACTTTCTTCCAAGTTAGCCTTCATAGAGTTTGAGTAGCATAAAAGAGGTCTAGCAACTTGGTAATTTTTATCAAAATATGAAAAAAATATCAATATGGTTATCTTTTAATGGGCCGGGGATAATCATTTCGCGTTTATATGAGTTATAAAACATATTCTTATTGGGATGATGTCAGCAACAGCGTTATACCATCTAGCATTAAAGGGGTTAATTATACCAACCTGCAGAATTTAAATAACAGAATAAGGGCAAAGGTGTAGGTAACTTTCATTGTAATGAGTGTAATTAATTGTACTTAAGTGTATGTACTTATAACTATAGACAATTTGATTACTCAGATAGGTTTTATAAAACCACCACAACTTATATAGTTCCCTTTTAACCATTTTAGTTGTGACCCATCATAGTCTACAAACTACCAGGAACATGATTCACTGCTTAACATAACAAGAGGAACGATTGGTTTCTAATGGGATGTGCCCTTCTGCCAGTCCTTGCTTGGGGTTTGAACCCTGGTCCCCTTGTTTAGTGAATGAGGATGCTACCGATAATTCCATGAGACCTTATATATATATGTATACTGTATATATGTATATATATATATATATATATATATATATATATATATATATATATATATATATATATAATATAATAAATATAAAAATCATAAATCTATTGATAATTAGGAATTTTTTGGCAAAATGTACCAAAACAGAAAGGACCTTAAGGTACACAATTTCGGTTGCTCTGCCCGCCCCCCACAACATGCCCCACCCACATCCTAAAACAACACTTATTTAGTCAAGATTTCACCAAACTTCTCTTGTCCACCATCACAACCTGTACTTAGCTTTCCATTTCAAAGGTCTGTACTGTGCTTGTTGTGGACCTCCCATCCATGCAATCATTTCTCTTAAAATCCCTTTTTTTCTTTTTGTACAATTATCATCAAATAATATATTTTCAATTCAAGAGATCCTACAGATTTTCCGTCTCCAGCAATCTTACCTCTTGCCTTGAATCTTATTCTCTGTTCACTCAGGCGAAAGTTTCTGCAGAAGAGACTTCAACGCACACCACGTCATGAGTGACTCCTTTCCAGCACCAGTGATGCTGGAATGAACGAGGCCCTCTACTTTTCTTCTTAGTTTTTCATAAGGAATAGTTGCTTTGGTAACAGTGACTCCTGAGTTTGCTGCACCTGATGTTACTTAGGTAATTAAAAAAAGAAAATATATCTCTCTGGAGACTGTCTGCTTCCTGTTCTTGGCTTGATCAAGCCTAGTCCTAGGCAATTTTCCAGAGACCAGATATGTTGGCCTTTCCTAAGTTATCTTTCTGCTTCTTTAAACTTTACGGGGATCAGTGCGCTTTCTGAATTCACAGGATGCGGTCCTATTGCGCCACGACGATATATATATATATATATATATATATATATATATATATATATATATATATATATATATATATATATATATATATATATGCGGATGTGAATAGCGACACGCTACCTGCATTAGTAATTAGAATTCTCATCATCAATCATAAACATGCATATAATCTAAGTAACTTTTCCAAATACACACACGTGTATATATATATATATATATATATATATATATATATATATATATATATATATATATGTGTGTGTGTGTGTGTGTGTGTGTGTGTGTGTGTCTGTACGTGCGTTTGTATAGGCAAGTATTCACGTATGAGAACACCGACACACCACTTACATGTTTTAATTAGTATTGTCATCATAACTCACAATGATAACAATAATCATAATTACCATTATTAATAGTCAGTAACTTCATTATTATCACTGAAAATTCACTAGCCATTTACCCCCTAAAACCCCCTCTCTCTCTCTCTCTCTCTCTCTCTGTATCTGTTTACACGCTCATTATATTCGGTGGCTGATAGCACACCATCATCATCATCATCATCACCCAGTAGGCCTATTAAAGGCCGTTTGGAGTAGGCCTCCCTGGAATCTTTAATTCATAACCAATCGATTGTGCAATAATGGCCGGTCGTCGTGTATAGAGGCTGTTGTATCCATTTCGCTGTGTTGTAGTTGTTTTGTTGTTGTTCTTGTTGTTTAGGTTATTATACGGTTGTATTTGTCGTTCTGTTCTTTGAAGTGTGTTGAAGTGTGATTGCATTATACGGGCGTCTGTGCAAACCTATTTTGTCACACTGTATTTTTTTTTTATTTTGAAATGCATTACTGCTGTTGCATACATCTCTTTAAGTCTGTTGTATTTAAGTTATCTTGAATTTATTATACAATCGTGTGTATTTTTTGATTTGCGTTGTATTTTCCATTTTATGTAATATTCATGTATATACATTTATATATATATATATATATATATATATATATATATATATATATATATATATATATATATATATATATATATATATATAGAGAGAGAGAGAGAGAGAGAGAGAGAGAGAGAGAGAGAGAGAGAGAGAGAGAGAGAGAGAGAGAGATATTTGAAGCAACCCTTTTAAGAATGTAGTTAATAAACGTCAGGGAACACGGAAGTAGGAATGAATTCCGTTTATTATTTAAACTTCTATAAATGAATGACTTTTACCAGGATCTGATATTCTTTATAATTATCATATAATCATATGTTTACTGTGATTTTTACTGTTCACTTATGTTTATTCATTACTCTTGACACTGCCTTTAATCCCTTTTTTATTTATAAATCAGGCCTCCACCCCTCCAATTCCCTTCCCCAATCATGCTCGCCCCCTCACCCCGTCGCTCCCCGCCGCCCCCTACCAGCGAGCTTGGGGGCGGGGGGGAGGAGACCAGTGTGATTCTAATTAGCAGTTAATGGTGAAAATAAACATTAACACGTGATCGGTTTTAATGGACGATCGGGCCAGAGGGGTCTCTCTCTCTCTCTCGCTCTCTCTCTCTCTCTCGGCTTATTTCTTCTATCTTTCTCTCTTGTCATTGTTACTGTCTACGGCTCTCTTGTTCTCTCCTATTTTTCTCTTTTTCTCTTTTTGTAATCACATAAAACCAGTATACCTCTGTTTCCCCAAGCAGTGAATTATATACCTGGTCATGAATTGAGTGTTGTAGGTCGTATCTGTGGTACAGAGAGAGAGAGAGAGAGAGAGAGAGAGAGAGAGAGAGAGAGAGAGAGAGAGAGAGAGGGTCAAAATGCACATCAGCTAAACTGGAGGGCCATCGGATAAGATTCCCTTTTGTTAAAAAAGTGAACGATATAAGACTAACTCTGGGATTCGCAATCTCTATTTATATATACAGTATATATAAATATATAAAGTATATAATTACGAAGGAACCGACACGAGACATTCGGAATATCTCGTGGAGCAGAATTGAAGCAAAAAATAAGAAGAAAATAGCCACCGGGAGAAAAAGATTCGAGAAAAATAAGGCATCGCCACCGCTCGGAGCATCTCGAAACCAACCACTCTCCGGCGATGGTCTTTTGTTTTGATCGCCTTCCGAGGCCTCTCTGCTCTCTCTCTCTCCATCTCTCTCTCTCTCTCTCTCTCTCTCTCTCTCTCTCTCTCTCTCTTTTTCTTTCCGTGGAGGTTATAGGGTCCGTCTGTCTCCGGATCTGACGAAGGAGTAGGAGAGGTTGATAAAAGGGAGGCATAAGAGAGAAGAATTAAAGATGGAAAATGATGGTTTTTAAAGTCGAAGGTTCAACGGCAGTTGCGGTGAATGACTCTAGGCCTAATCATCGACTTTCTTTAATGAACCAGCGGAATAATTCTTTTCTATTAAGTCTTTTATTTTTAGTTTTCTGCAAAAGAAAACTATTGTGCCGATTTTATCTGTCCGTCCGCACTTTCTTCTGTCCGCCCTCAAATCTTAAAAACTACTGAGGCTAGAGGGCTGCAAACTGGTATGTCGATCATCCACCCTCCAATCATCAAACATACCAAATTGCAGTCCTCTAGCCTCAGTAGTTTTTATTTTGTTCAAGGTTAAACTTAGCCATGATCGTGCTTCTGGCAACGACATAGGTTAGGCCACCACCTGGCTGTGGATAAAGTTTCATGGGCTGCGGCTCATGCAGTATTATACCGAGACCACCGAAAGATAGATCTTTTTCGGTAGCCTTGATTATACGCTGTAGTGACTGTTGAAGTCCTGGAGATAAGACGTTCCCTCGGGTTCGATCCTCAAGGGAGCCGGAACGCTTTGGGCATGATTCGTTAGCCTATATCCCATTATGCGTCTGCTGACCTAAACAGGAATGATGTACCTGGTAATTAGTTGGATGTAGTAGGTTTCGATAAGTTGTTAGTGAGCCTAATGTAACTGAAATCCTTATTCCATTGAAAAAGCGTATTTATCATTCACTCCCTATTTAGCAAAGAGCAACTCCATATTGATTCAGTATCAATCAAATACAGTTATGAATAATTTTAATGGAGTAGAAGTGACTCCATATTGAATTACAATACGCTCCATATTTACATCAAACTGATTTAGTATTTGATCTGGCTGGGTTCCATATTGAATTAAATAAAATCCATGTGAATTTTTCTTTTAAAAGGCTCCATATTTAATTATAAGGGCTTCCACATTGAAATAGAAAAATACTGTATATCAATTCAACACGCACAACTTGTTAATATTAAAATGGCTCCTTAGTTGTTTAAACAGGGCTTTATATTGATCTAATACCGTCTCCATACACTTAAAGGCAACTCCATATTGATATGAAAAGGACACCATATTAATCTAACACCTGCCTTCACGATAGCCTTAAGGCAACACCATATTAGCGTAAAAAAAGACCATATTGATTTAACAGCCCTTGCATGTTAATGTACACTCCATATTAAAATAAGAGGGAATCAATACTGATGTTATAACCACTCCATATTAACGTTAAAGTATAGTAGTTTCATATTAAATTTCTAGATAAGATTAGCTTAGTTTTACCAGACCAAGCTGATTAACAGCTCTCCTAGGCTGGCCGAAGGATTACACTTATTTTACGTTAACGTTATTGTGGAAAGAACCACATTATAGAAATTATTTTATCACCAGAAATATTCCTCTTAAATTTCTAGAAATTTAATATAACATATGTTCCATATTATATCATAGGGACTCCATATTGACCCAAAAACAGATTCAGCGTCTATTCCATATCAAACTTAAGACAGCTCCCTATTAAGATGAAAACGGACTCATTATGGAATAAACAACCACTTCAAACTGAACCTGACTTCAACTCCATATTGAAATAATAGGGAGTCCCCCACATCGATCTGATAGCAACAGCACATTAGTCCGATTGTTGGGATTATGTTCCATAAACTCGGCCCCTTTATGTTCATTTATCGCCTTATTCTACTCCTCCTTCTACTTGTATTTCATTCCCTTTTCTTCTTCCGATGTCTCTCAGGCCTTGTTGTGTCCCCAAGGCTGCTCAAACACCCCTACTCCCCCCCTCCCCGCCCCCACACGGACATAAATGCAACGGGAACTAGTGATTAGATTTTGCGAGAGATAGGAATTTTACTTTAGGAGACAAGGGACCTTTTGGGGTTGTGCATTGTTCAGCCTTGGTGGAGGTTTGTGGTCTAGGAACACTTTTGCTTAGTCTGTAACCTTAATTTTTAAAATTTTGTGCACGCAGTTGCCATTCAGGTTTGAGGCTTAATTTGATCATACATTATCTGCATTCAATTAATTCCTCTATTCATAGACTTCTGGTTCTGTCTTACTGTATACAATACACACATGTGCACACATACACACACATATATTATATGTGTGTGTACCATTATGCATGGACCTCATGGTGTGATCAGTAGCATACTTGACTTTCTGGGAAGAAAGGTGGACATGGGCACCTCATTCAAAACCACTGGGTCTCTCTTGGCCTAGGCAGTAGATTGGGTACCTGGTAATTAGTTGACTATGGTAGTTATAACTTATTAAAGAAAATTACACTTATGTAGATATAGCACCAATGTTTAAAGAAGGAAAAATGTTCATTGCAGATCCTGAGGAGAAACTACAGAAACACGCACAAGAGTTTGGAAATGTAATGTTATGTGGGTAAACAGGAACAAGGAAGATGGAACAGTGAATGTTGCTATGGATGTGGAAAATATGAAGCCACTTATTCATGAAGGTATTTTGATGTAAATGTAGTGGATGATGGTAATGTGCTAGAATAGGTGGGACCAAAAGGGATGGAACAGAGTGTTTTGAGATGGTCTGGTCATGTGGAAAGAATGGAGGAGGATGGGTTGTTGAGTGGGAGTTGGGAGGGAGGAGGAGAGGTAGGCTTAGAACGTTGGGTAAATGGAGATAAGAAGGTATTGGAAAGGAGGGTGTCTGATGCTCTGTTGATGAGCCCCTGGTGTAAGTCTAGGAAATGATTAGAAACAGACCTAAACAACAACGTTAGATAAAGAGCATCTGCAACAACAACAACATCTACAACAACAATAGAAATCTACAACGACAACAAAAACAGCAACAACATAAATAAAATCCGAAGAAACAGTCCCTCGAAAAACATTAAAAAACAATTTCCCTTATCGTAAGATTACATATCATCATCTTCTCTCGGCAAAACTTAAGTCTCCTGAAAAGTCGACAACGCAATATGGGATTTATTTCCTTATGAAATATTGGAACAACCAAAGCTACTTAAGGATAAAATGGTTCATAAGGATTTCTGACATTGAGCGTTATTTCAGGTCGTTTCAGACCAATAAAGTCTGGGACGTTATTCCCGGTATTTTATATTCGACGTCAAAATATTAGGAATGCGAAAAGAGAGTAGGAGAAATGATAAATGCCGCGTTTATTCCGAAGCGTGTCAACCGTACTTGAAAAAGCGCCCAATCAAATCCCAGCGGAGCGTCGCGGCTCTGTAACGAATGAGTCTATCGGACCACCGGCGATGTCTTATTAATGAGCGTTGGTATAATGATATCAGAAGTGAAAAATACTTTGTCGTTTATCACAATTAAGATTTACACACATCCGCGAGCGGACTTCGCATCGCGAGGCGAATTAGGTCCTAAGACGCCATAGCATAGAGGCGGAAGACGCCCGTCGAGCGTCACTCAACCTCCTGCGAATAAGCGTTGGGGCAAATTCAAACCTTATTGCTGATTGAATTATGAATGGTAATGGCGTGTATTCGCCCTTTACCGTAATTGCAGAACCGTTACGGTACTTTCGACTCCATCATTTCGCATTCTAAGGCTTTTTGTGTATATACACTTCGTCTCCGTCATTTTTTTTATATGGCTCCGTTACGGTCATTTTCGGTTTTGGCGGGAGATGTTTGTTGGTGGTGGATTTTAGTCGTGTTTCTCGTTCGTCATCCGATACCTAAAGAAGTATATACACATTAACGTAAAGAGAAAACTGAAGTTACAACCAAACAATCACAAATAAGGAACACGCAAACAAGTCAGCTTAAATAAGAGAAGCGAATTGCATCACGATTTCCGTGGTGAGTCTAGCTCAGTTTTTTTTTCCTGAGAATTAGAAACCATACATTTATTTTGCAATAGTTTTCACTCTTTTCTCGGAATTTTCGTGCCTAAGTTTATCCTCTCTTCTTAAACAGTTTGAAAAATGCCTTTGTACTTATGTGTTAAGTGGCAGGAAGCAATTTTATTCCCGTTTTTAGTTTCTGTAAAAGAAAACTATTGTGCCGGCTTGGTCTGTCCGCCCTCAGATCTTAAAAACCACTGAGGCTAGAGGGCTGCAAATTGGTAAGTTGATCATCCACCCTCCAATCATCAAACATACCAAATTGCAGCCTCCTAGCCTCAGTAGTTTTTATCTTATTTAAGGTTAGATTTAGCCATGATCGTGCTTCTGGCAACGATATAGGACAGACCACCACCAGGCCATTGTTAAAGTTTGATGGGCCGCGGCTCATACAACATTATATCGAGACCACCAAAGATGGATCTATTTTCAGTGGCCTTGATTATACGCTGTAGCGGCTGTACAGAAAACTGATAGCCCCGAAGAAACTTCGGCGCATTTTGATTCACTTCTCAACAAAACAACGTAACTTTATCCGCTTTTTTTTAACAGTAGAAACTTGATTCCAGTGTTTTGATTAAGAAAAAAAAAAACATCTTTTCTCCCAAATCACTGAAGGCAAAGAGGCACTTTACGTCCATTTTTACAAAGGAAGACATTGTCACGTTGTCTCAGCTTCCAGTTTTATTTTGGGGGACGTTTATTTTGGCCCTCGTTCGTCTCACTTTACGCTTGGAATTACTTTTATATTATCCCTTTTAAAGTGTCATTATTATTATTATTATTATCATATACTTTCCGCGAACGTAATTTACTAAGATAAATCGCTTTATAATGTAATATATTCATCCATAACGTGATGGTACATTTTATTTGTTGGTATTTAAGTTGGCCTTATGCCAACACGGCCTCGTGTATGCGAGGCATCCCTTGTTGCTTGAATATAACAAACTCTTTGGTCCCATAGAAAATGAATAGAGATGAATTGAATCTGTATATATTTCATTACTTTGCTTAGGATAATTTTCTGGAGAGAAGAAAAGAAATGTATCCAAAAATATATCCTTAGGAATTGGCTCCACTGCTACGTAAAAAGATTTGGGATTCTCCTCCCACTTCTGGTTTTCCTGAAGCGTATAACCTTCCTTTTTAGAGTGGCGTTTAGGTTTATTACGTCTTTCACGAACGAGATCAATTGTAATTCCTTATTTTCCTTTTTCTAATTGTCTGATTTTAATTCAAGCTTGGGTCGTTTGAAAAATCTAAATTAGAAAGAAACATATAAAAGGTGCACCGGTTTCTCGGAGCAATCGAGTTTTCTGTACAGCCGCTACAGCGTATAATTAAGGCCGCCTAAAACGGATTTATCTTCCGGTGGTCTCGGTATAGTGCTGTATGAGCCGCGGCCCATGAAACTTTAACCACGGCCCGGTGGCGGCTATCCTATATCGTTGCCAGAAGCACGATCATGGCTAACTTTAACCTTAAATAGAATAAAAACTACTGAGGCTAGAGGACTGCAATTTGATCTGTTTGATGATTGAATGGTGGATGATCAACATACCAATTTGTAGCCTTCTAGCCTCAGTAGTTTTTAAGATCTGAGGGCGGAAAGAAAAAGTGTGGACAGAAAAAAGTGCGGAAAGAAAAAAAGTGCGGACAGAAAAAAGTGCGGACGGACAGACAAAGCCGGCACAATAGTTTTCTTTTACAGAAAACTAAAAAGAATATTAAGAAATGATGAGTTGTAAGAAAATAAGAAGTCTTGACATAGCTTTAACTGCGCAAAGTTAAATTTAATTATCGTATGTCAGCAAACAAATAATTGTTAAGATTAAATGTAGATTGGTTACTAAGTAAAACAACGGAGAGAATATAATTGACTTTTAACATAATGGAACAGAAGTGAATTTTGAGGAGAGAGAGAGAGAGAGAGAGAGAGAGAGAGAGAGAGAGAGAGAGAGAGAGAGAGAGAGAAATTAAAAGGCGGAAAAGCGGCACTATTGCACAATGACCCCTAACTGGTTTGAGCCCTTTGTGAGAAGTGCGAGACGAAATGGCTCTTTTAAAAAACGACATTTTAAAAGTGAATGACCCTTTTAGACTGTCCCTCGTCCGTTGTGGATAAAGCAAGAGACACCTTAACGAAGGTAATAAGAAAAACAGTAGCAACTTCTTCTTCTTCTTCGTCTGAGAAACCTCGCCTCTCTTTCCCCACACTCCTCTCTCCTCCCCCTTTACAAAATCCTTCAGAAACACAAAGGACTCAATAAAAACGTCTCCTGGAAAACCCACAATGCCCCTCGCCCTTCCTTCCACGAGCCTCTTCTTCCACTACGTCGCAGGATGTGTCCTGTAAAAGGAGGTTGGGAGCTTTTACACGCAGGCTGAAGTGCCCACTCAGCTCTCTCCCTAACGTCGATTTTGGCTCGGCTTTATTTTCTTGCTTATGAATTCCTTCCTCCCGAAGGAAAAGAATGGCATCGTTTCCAGCCCACTTGTGATGACGCATAGCCGTTGTCATTTTAATATCCCGCGTGATATTGGGTCAATTCTACGGTCTAAGGAGCGTTTGTCGAGGCAACTTGTTTGAATACACTGGCGGTTATGGAGGTGTCGACGCGTGGAGCCACCGTCTGAGAGCGGTGCAGTGCAGAGTCTACAGACAAGTCTGGTTATTTGATCGTCACATAGACTTATCTACACGTTACGTTACGCGTCGTTCAATTGCTCATTACGTATCACTCACTGAATGCACATCGTGAATGATGTCCCTCACACATTTTTTATATTTAGGCCCTTGTCATGTGTCAATTGAGGTGTCGTACTTCAGCGCTCTATCGAGGCCAACTTATCCCAGCGTGAACCCGCTTTCGACAGGGTCTATTGTCCGCCCCGTCTTTATGACCAGGGGAGCCAGAATTATGATTGTCGTCTGTTATTATCGTCATTATTGATGCTCCCACGTTTTAGTGGCTTCGTTACTCCACAACACACCTGCACGAATCACGAATTTGCGTGGAGATGAAGCGGACTGAAAGAAAGGAGATAAAAAAAGAAGAAGAAGACCACCAAAGGCGTGGGAAGAAGTTTTGTTTACATTGGCTTTGGCGTTTCAATTCGCGAGTTTTCGGGCTGTTTCTTTCTCTTTCCTCCTCCCCCCTCCTCCTCCTCCTCTTCTTCTTCTTCTTCTTCTTCTTCTTCTTCTTCTTCCTTTTTATCTCGACTCCTTGGAGTTGTTTATAACACTTTTTTGTAAGATTACAAGTCAAACTCTCACTTATAAGGAAAGTCAAACACTTGTGAGATTATAAGATATCAACTAGTGGTTACACACCCACAAGTAAGAAAAATCTGAAGACCTTGAATTCAGTTGAAAATTATATAAAAAAAAGGTCATGAGAACTTATTACAGTCTTTTAGGGAAAAGGTCACAGAGTTCAAGTAATAATGATCAGAAAAATTTGGAACTTTGGAATTTTTTTATTCTTCTTGTTTCCTTCAGGCCTGGGGCAAGAAAAGGCGGCTCATTTTATATGCTTCAACGACTTTTACCACTAATCACATATGTGTCATGCAAAGTGTACTTATGCTTCATGTGTGTAACTAAAGCAGTCTACCAGTATTGCAGTCTACATTTAACTATCATAAATTCTTGATCAAAGAAAATGCTGAGGAACATAATGTTTTACATACCAATAAATATGAAGCAGTTGGAAAATTATTATTATTATTATTATTATTATTATTATTATTATTATTATTATTATTAGGTAAAGTTCAAGTAGTTGGTTATTATTATTATTATGAATTAATGTAACGATACCAGTGCGTCACATTTCTAGACACTCATAGTTGACAAATGACAGTTAGAGCAAGGCAAAGTTCAGGAAGTTGGACAGCTAAGTGGGAAGAGACTGAAGGGAGATGATGGAAAAAAATAAACAGAAAAGCACCCAAGGAAAGAAAGAAGACTGCAAAGAGCTTCTGGGACCATCTGTAGGCGGTGCCACCGTCCCCCCAGGGGAATACTATTAATATAATGATGATAATAATCTATGATAATAAAATCTGAGTGGATTTTGTTTGTTCTCCCCTGGGTGACAGTAGGGGAGATGTGACACAGCCACCGACCTCTGCAAACTGGTTTGTCCACCCCAGGTGTGGGCAGGGTAGATAGGGGATTGGGAGGGTAGGGGAGACAGCAGCACTGTTCTAGCGCATGTAGCACGCGCTAACAAACTCATAATGACAACGTCATCTAAGAGATGAAGATAATATCATGCATTTTGGAACAAAATTCTTGGACACAGATATAGATCTTCGTGAAACTCAGTTGTACATGAACAGTTCAATAATCTGGTGTGGTCATGTAGAGTGAATGGAAGACAATAGGTTGGTGAATAATGCATATAATTCTGAAGTTTTGGAAGGAAGGAGGGGAGGGAGGGAGGTGAGGACACTACTGGTTGATGGGATAGTGTTTGTAGTGGAAGGTTAATGGGATAGTATGTATAGTGGAGGGCTTGACACACTGCTGGTGAGATTTCCTTGAAGGTACACGAACCACCTGGTCCTGTGGAAGTTTAATAGATCGTTTATTCTGCAGATGAAAATTATTGTAACTTGTCTTGTTTTTCTCTGGAGCCACATCCTATTTGTGGTAATAACATACATGTATAAATATATGTATACATACATATATATATATATATATATATATATTATATATATATATATATATATTATACATACATAATGACACATGAGAACATGTTTCACAGACATAAAATTCTGACTCACATCAGGACTGGACCCCGGTCTTTCAAATAAGAGGCCAGGGTGTTACCAATTCACCTGCCCAAGAAAAACCTCAGGTATGGAATACTTAGATTCCAGCTTCTTTTATGACCTGTATGTGTGAAGGTAACACCTTGGCCTCTTATTTGAAGGACTGGGGTTTGGTTCTGGTGTGAGTTAGAAATTTATATGTATATATATATACAGTGTAACCTAGTACTCTGCTACAGATGCCATCTGCTGACCGAAACCAACTGAACTTTCTATTCACCTTGGTGAGCGGGTTTGGGCACACTCCTGCGCAGTAGTATGCGTCGAAGATGGCTGGGGCGACGATCCAATGGTCCCATCCTAGGCTTTTGAAGTTCACCTCCAACTTGTGCTTGCCACACGGACGGGACGAAGTGGTTCCCCCGGGTGGGCCAGCCCCGAAATGAACAGAGTTCGCGTCGTTGCTGAGGGTGTTCTGTTGGGAAACATGGAAGACGCAGGATATTTTAGTGGAAAGCAGGAAAAATCATTATTACTTGTGTTTCCTTTGTAAGAAAATTAATGGCATTTAAGGAAGACAAAGAGTAATAGCTTTTACAATAAAGCAGTCCAGGTAAAGGAGTACAGAACTGTACAGAAAAGAATAGAACAGCAGTACAGAAGTACTTAGGTTCCAGCTTCTTTTATGCTCAGTGTTGGTTTGTTGGTAGTGCCTTTGCCCTTCATTTGAGAGTCCTGGGTTCGATTCCAGAGTGAGTCACAGATTTATTTCAGTTAACTTAAGTTATAGATTTCACCAAATTGAGCAACATATGAGTGAAATTGTTAGGATCAGTATTTAAATTAGAATATTTTTAATTTCAGGTATTAGACATTCAGAATTTACTTAGAACAACAGGTAAGCAAGCAAGTCGATACCATCATCAGTATTAACACATTAACAAAGCATCTGAATCTGCCCTCTAGACCCTTTTTAGGTCTTGTTTGAAGAAAATTAAAGCAAGGCAGTGTTAAAGAAGTTGGACAACTAAGTGGGGAGAGAGGAATGAAGTATGATAAGTAAAAGTAAAAAAATGAAGTAGAGAACGAAAGAGGTTTTATAGTGACTTGAGTAGTCGAACGCCTACAGTACATCACACAAGACTATGCAAAGTAAGTAGGCCTAGAAGATAATACTAGAAGACTATTCAAACAATAGTAGTAGTATAGAAGAGTATGCAAACAATACTACTCAGCCTATAACTAAAAGCCCAGAAAGAAAATGAAGCGCAAAGCCGCGCGAAAAAAATGAAAAGTAAACCCCCCGTATTCGCGTCCTCACGATTCGCGGACTCACGCATTCGCGAGTTTCTCTGTGGAACATATCTACTCATCATTTGCGGAAAATTCGCCCATTCGTGGTATTTTTCACTGAGAAATATCCACTAATTACTGTATTTTCATATAATTTTCATGAATAAATGCACTTTTTGTGATAAAACTGTTAAAATACTCAGGTATAAGCATTTTTACAGGGTTTTTCTTGTGTTTAAACTATGAAAATGGGCAGTTCTAAGTGTTTTTAGAGGGGTTTTAAGTATTCACTGGTTTGAACTATTCCTTCCATTCTTTTTCCTACCTGAGCGGCGGCCATCCAGTCATCGGGCAGCCTTCTGTTTCTTCTTCTCCTCTTGTTTTTTCTCCGCCTCTCCGTCTCGCCCCACTTCACCTTGGAGTAGTTCTCCGGCAGGGGGATCAGGTTGTCGTCCTCTCCGCCCTTCCCGCGCTTCCTGTGGTGCTTCCTCCTGCGTCTCCTGTGGCGTCTGGTGGGCGCTGTCGTCTCGCCGCCCTCGGCCTTCCGTTCAGTTGGGAATGCCTGCGGAGTGGGTTATCAATCAGAAATGTCGTTTTTACCTTCTGCTCCCGCAGGAGTGACTCCAGAGGGCCTTTGGGATCGCCCCTGCGGTTCTCTGGAATCATGAGGTTGTAGCTTCGTGCCCTGTCTCATGCTGGCTGTAACTCACCACAGTCAATTAACCACCAGGTATTTACTGGTTAGTATTACAAAGTCATAATGTATTTTTCAGGCTCCAAGATCGCTTCCCTGCGAAGGATTGCTCCAGGTCTTTCGCTGGTGAGACAAGGTTTGTAATTATTGAATCACAGGAACCATATTATTATTATGGAAAAGGTTTTTTCTTATTAATATTATTCAAAGGAAAATATCCACAATATTATTCAAATATATAAAAATCCATACATATGGCTTTCAAAACACCGCTCTGCTCTCAATACCAGACTGATAGCATTACTTATATCAATTGAAATAGGCCTATATTAAAAAAATAAAATCAGTCTTAATCAGTAAGTCTCTAGTACTAGATTAGCCAAGAGTAGGAGGAGTATTTGTTTCTTTAAGAAGTAAAATAGACACTAATCTCAAAGCCAGCTATGATAAAAAATAAACACGAACGGGACTCATTAAAATGGGGTCACATCAGTCTCACTTTGGGAAGAAGAGGAAGTTCGTTGGTGAGAAGTGGGTGGTGACGGTTACGTTGCCGGTGGGAGGAGGAGGAACTTTCTACTTCTCTCCTTGTTTCTTCTTCCTCCTCCTCCTCCTCTTCCTCTTCCTCTGCCTCCTCCTCTGCAGTGTATCCTTCTACGTCTTCTACTTCTTCTTCTTCTTCATCATCTTCCATCTCTTCGTCATCAAAGGCGCCGAACTCGATGGCTCTCTTGTTACGCTCTAGGGACAGGATAGATGGAAGAAAACGGAAAATGTACATGGGATGAGTACTGTAGGCCTAACTTCATTCCTGTAACTTCAGCTTCAGAGGTTATCGTTAAGTTTTTGCACCAAATAGCCCGCATTTAATTGATCTTGGTGCAAAAATTTAAGTCTCGCTTGCTCGTTAGGGTGACTTCATACGAATGCAACCATTTGCAAGTTAAATTTTGCCACAGATAGTGGCAACTTATTGCGAAATTAGCAGCCAGAAACGTGTGTGTGAGTGTGTATAACGCCATCTTCAGAAATCTGTTGTGGATTAATGGTCTACTTGTTAAGGACAATGGTTTCTTTTTCTGTGATACTGAAACTTATTTTGCCACAGTGAAATTTGCCAAGGTTTCTAACCTGCAACTGAAGTTTGTTTTCGGCTTTTAGTTTGAAATGTTGCAACTACCGAAATATTAAAAAAAAATAGCTGGAGTTTCTTTTCAGTTTTAAACCTTGACATTTGATGTAAGTCTAACCACAGCATATGTGTATGGAGACTGTATCTCTTCATTATTCAGGCAGCTAGCCTGAGGGTTTTAGCTTCTACTTTTAAGTGAATAGGTGATTAGGCAGAATACTGGCAGATATAAATATAAATTTGAAGAAAATGCTACATACATTAATCTTTTCCATTGACTAAATAATTTGATGTCTCTCTCTCTCTCTCTCTCTCTCTCTCTCTCTCTCTCTCTCTCTCTCTCTCTCTCCTCACCCCCACCCAACTCACCTGAAGTCAGAGCAACGCTGTCACCATCATCGTCAGCGCCCCTGGTGTACCTCTTCAGATGAGCCGACCGGGACAAGGAGTGCCCCTGGGTGGCCTTGCTGAGGTTGAGGGCGGCTGCCCCCAGCGCCTGCAGGTCGAGCAAAGTCGGGTCGCTGCTGTAGACGAAGAGGAGAGGAGGTCGCCGGGCCATCTTGTCCGGGGAGCGGGGCACGTAGCGCCCGCGTTTCATCTCCTCCACCCGCACGCCCATCAGCCCCCAGTTGAAACGGCCGTTCTCGGAGTCCTCCACCACCTCTTTGACGGCGCGGGTGAGCTCAATCTCCTTTAGGGGTGAGAGGTGGACAGATAGAGAGATGGGCAGTGTTCAGTAAAGCTTGAAAGAGGTCGCTATTGAACTAGGGTAGAAGGCTAAGTAAGCAGTGAATACGCAAGAGTGAATATGGTGAAGAACAATACATACTAAGACCCAAAAGATAAATATGGAGCGGAAAGTAACCATAATTATGGATTTACTTCTGTTTGGCTCAATATGGAATATGGGCCAAAGGGTCAGTATGGAATGGACACTACAAGTTGAATTTGTCATGATGAGTATTAAAATGTAAGTATGGAAGGAGGGGGTAAATCATCAGTATGGAGGAAGGGTCCAGGGGTTCAACAGAAATATAAAAGAAGTCATTATGGAGTGACAATGAAGGTTGAATATGGAGTGATAGCCTCAGACTCCCATAATTATAGTGTAAAGTCTGAAGAACTAATAGGGAAAAAACCTTAATTTGATAATAATTCTGCAGTTTATGGGTGGCAGAGAATAGCATAAAAATTCTGTTCCTGGTTTAACATACATAGTACATATACTGTTTATAAAGAACTTGAGGTTTTACGTTTAGAAGTGTTTGTGGGTGCATATCCGCAATTCCAGTAATTTTACTATATATTTCTATGCAATTCATTACTCAAACTCACATCAGCTCGCTGTCAATATTGCTAATTTCGTCATATATATATATATATATATATATATATATATATATATATATATATATATATATATATATATATATATATATATATATATATATATATATATATATATCAATATATACACACACACAATCACATGTGGAACAGAAACAAATTTCTGCAGACTCAAGTCAGGTCGAACCTTGTTTGTGTGGTTTGGTTGGCAGCAGTCTACCGTGTTGCCTTCCGATCCAACTCCATATTAACTTCTCGGCTCTCCATATTCACCCTTCAGCCTCCATATCACATTCAAACTTGGACCCTCAGTCCTTCCGTAATGAACAGACAACCCTCCCTCCTTAGTTACATATAAATTCAAAATCTCTTCAGGCTGTCGAAGGAATAAACGCCTATGTTATGGCTGGCATAAGGCCAACACAAACTCAACAATAAGAAACTCTCTTTACCTGCTGGTGGGGACCCAGAGTATGCGTCATGACGGGAGCGGGCTGCCTCGGGTACCTGCTACCGGAGACTTCGGGAAAGAGGTAGACTAATATCCTGGAGGGCCTGAGGCGAGGGGCCAGGCGGCTCTTGCCGGAGCTTCCCCTGAGATGAAGCCACGCCCCTAGGACTTGCTCCCTGGCTACGGCGGATACGTTGTAGAGCAGCATGTCTTCGTCGTCGTCTGGGAAAGAAGAAGAAGAGGAAGGAGTTGGGTTAGTCTTCTGGCGTCAGAAGCTCTCGTCTAAAGATTAGCTTGGGCGCTACGACACGCTAAAATGATTGGGTGCGCAGAGATGCAATTGTTTACAGTTGTCGTTATCTATGCAATTAATCATGTTTGTGAATATTACATTTTCTCTCTCTCTCTCTCTCTCTCTCTCTCTCTCTCTCTCTCTCTCTCTCTCTATATATATATATATATATATATATATATATATATCTGTGTGTGTGTGTGTGTACTTATATGCAATGTGTGTGTTATACTGCTGAGTTTTTTTTTGCAGTAGGCTATGTAACCTACACTAAGCTGGAACAACTTACGCTGGTATAAAATAAAATCCTCTTGTAACTACATCAAATTATAACAGCCTAACAAAATGTTTTTAAAGAATTATTATATACAATGTAACTGCATTATATTTCTTCAAAATATCAGGCTGGCAGAATGAAGTGTCAACACTCCTCTGTTTTACAATGAGAATCCATCATTTAAGTTTATTTTTGGGCGTGCCTCACATTAGCACATTTGGCTCATAAGAAGAGCCCTTTTTTATTGTTACATATAGTATTCATCTTGGGTTACGGAGACTAGGCTACAGTGTCCTAGGTCATATTGAAACCATAGTTTCTCTCCCAATATGCCGTTGTTTCGATAACATGTTTATGAGACCACAGCTCCAAACTCCTACGTGTTTTTTTTTTAATTTCTTCCATTCTATTTGCTCATCGCAAGAAAACCAGAAAATACAACTACGTTCAGTCAAAATTCAAGATTTTCCTGTCCCCCTTACAGTCTGGCGGCTTGGTCTATTAAGTAGAGGAAGAAGAAGAAGAAGTGTTGTTTACTCTGTGTTAAATACTCCCTGATAATGTGTTCTTTTGACGTGGGTGAAAAGTATCGAATTTTACAACTGAGTTTAAGCTCCTACTTTTGTGACAGATAATGTTAGTGTGTGTTAATTAAATTGGGCTGGTTCAAGGTGTATATGAATACAGAAAGGTACAAAACTACAAGTTTATTTTCATGATATCTACGCCGGTTCTGTAGTTTTTGTAGGAGCCAAGGATAGCTTAGGCGTAATGCAATGATCTACTGGAACACAGGTTAGTTCTACTCAAAAAAGTAGAAGCTCATTTACAATAAATCAATTTATTGCAGATGTATTGTAATGTTATGGTAGAACTAAACATACCTCCGCATGGGGTATTACTTTGAAAATCGACTTTTTCTATTGTAGGCTATTTTGGTTGCTTATCAAGAATTTACCGTTATTTTTTATCGGCTGACTGTAATGAACCTGTAATTATCCTCGGAAGTTGTATGCTGGCCATCCTGGAATGCTAACGCGCATGCGCAGTGTTATAGGGGAGCTTTTGTTAAAAAGTGGCGTGTCCTTTGCGTGGGGGACCGGGGGGCAGAGCACCCCAGCTAAGTAACAAGGCCTACTAAGTTAGGTTAGGTAAGGGTATGTATAGTTTTTATAATAGGTTTCCTTAGCCAATCCCTTCTTGAACATATGGCTCCCTGACGACTTACGCATGTGTGGAACCACCCCATAACAACGTGGCAGTCCGTTCTTTCTCCCAGCGATTTCCCCCACCCAAAACCCTGGGTTCCCTAAGGGTTTCCAACCATGTTTGATAGATACGAGGGTAATAATAATTGACTGACAATAAACACCGCCACCTCCTTCATCAGCAACACTAAAAGTACAGGAAAAATCAGTTTCCGTGGTAATAGGCCGTGTGGAGCTGTTGTATAGTTTTACCAAAAACTTTCCGATGAATTTTTTTCATTAATATGTAAACCTCATTGAAATAAGCCGTGGAAATACACCAGAAAATTAATATATATACCATATTTCACTAGGAATGCATCCTGACTTAACCTTAGGCTAACTGGCCTACAGGAGGGTGTTTGGTCCTAGCACTACCTCCAGCCTAACCTTACCCAGAGTCTACAAATCATACAGATATGCAAGAATGTCTTTTGCTGATTTTTATTCGGAATATTTCTCTTAGTAGTAATTAGTGAATATGATGACATAAGAGAAACCTTTTTTAAAATGTTAAGATGGGTGTCTATTCCATTACTAATAAATCAAGAAATTATGTTGCGCGTAATATTAAAATTTAATCATATTGTATTATAGCATCTTAATCTCCATGTGCATGCAATGTATTGTGCTCAATTTTAGGATATTAGGCCTAATCCTAGCCTAGGATTATTATTGTCAGAATTAAATTGGCAGTTGCCAGTTTTATCATAGCTCGGTTTACATGGTCATAGTCTTTATGATTTAGATGGTAAACTGCACTCTGTTAAATTCACTTCTAATGAAGAAGTTAACTTTCCAAGAAATTAAAATCTGCCAACTCCAAAATACCTAAACAAAGCTAACTGAGGGCCTCCAGCAAGCTAGACTAACAGATAGTTAAGCATATGGCTTGGCCCTGAAGTACTCTTATAAAACTACATACTTAATGTAACAAATATTCTTTATTTGAAAGCGATGTTTTAAAGAGCCTTTAGCTTATGGGTCTCAGCTGATGAAACTGCTTAGGCTAGGCCTAAACTAATTAGTATGTAAGTTATGCAGTTTAAGTAGAAAAGATCAGGTTGGCTATCTTAAAGATTCTTTGATGCTGAACATTAGGCCATGGGAATGAATATGGCTTCCCAGGACAGGTTTATTAGAACATGTCGCTCTGGGATGTGTTAGGTTAGGATGGGGTGGTTGGGGTACAATTCATGGTAAAAGGTTCAAGATAAAACTAGTGAAGTGTGTGTGTGGAGCCTTTTACAAGTTTTACTGGTTAGGCTTCTTGCAAACTACTGCCGCAGATATGCTTAGGTATGACTATGCATTTTTAGTGTCTCATTTTGGGGAAATTTTTTGTCAAAGAGAAAAATAGTGGTAAGAGTTTTGTTCCAGGCACGTTTTAAACTTTGAGAATTTAAACCAAGTCTCTAAGCCTTCTGTTTACTGTGTGTATAGTAGATTCCTCATGCTTCTCCTTATTTTTTTTCCTTTCCAAGATTATAAAATTTAATTTTAAATTTTCTGTTCTATGCTATGTTTACACCGGGTTAACATTCATTTCTCAAGTAGAGGGGAAGCAAATGGGTAAAGTGTCTTCCTCTGTTCATGTTAATGAAATAGTGATTGTATAGACTCTCAGAAGTTTTATTATTGGTAATTGTATAACTTTTATGCAGCAAACCAAGAGGGGAATTAATATGCTCAGCTAGTTTCCACTAAATAGGCTACTCATACTGGTGTGTGTAAAAGAGACAAAATAAGCAGATTAAATAAAAATGCAAGTTAAAAGAACTAAACATATTTGACTCTCTGTTAATATGACCGCTGTTTTTTTGAGAAAATAAATGAATGATTGACTTGACAGTTAGTTGACTTTGTGGCCTGTAGCTAGATAGGAAAAAGGGGTGGGCTAACGAGTCATCCTCGCAGTGTTACTAGAAAATCAGCAGGTTGAACTTAATTTAGCTTTTCATTTTAAGGGGATGGCTCCACAGGTTGCTAGTCACAAGTCTTTTGGGATGAGTTTGTTTGCCCTATACCTTTCAGCACTTTGGCTGCAATCCACCACAGTTGACCAACTATCAAATACATAATTCAGGTTTAAGGTCAACAGAAGTACAATGATGCTGATGGTTCAGAGCAGACAAATCAATTTGCTTTACTCATAAATCTAAACCAGTCTCTCTTATCTGCTAAGGAGAGTGTCACAAAAACACTGGGTTATGAATGAGAAAACAAAACTGGTTATAGGAATAGGAACAAAATTCTGTAAAAATCAAGAGAAAATGTAAATATTTATTATTCTTTTCATTTTCTGCGATATCATGTTTAAAGACTGTGCGTGTCCAAGCGGGGTTATAGATATCAGATTTTAGTGGGCCATGTGTCTTGGATATCAGGTTACGGGCTAGTCTCAGATACGTATACGTACCAGACTTCCACACGTTTACTTGATAATTCTGGTTCCAGAAACTTGTAAATCAAAGAACTGGTATTTTGGGACACACGAATCTGTCCGAGACATGCTAGAAATATGCCGTATTCTGTAGGTTGAAAATAAGCGCAGTTCTCTCGTGATATCCAGAGTGGAAAACGGGGGTTTGTAGAGGGGAGGGGGCGTCTGGGACTGAATTCCCTAGATTAAGCTGTTTATTTTGAGGTATAAATATACGTTATGATGTTAGATTATTTATATTTACATCGTTGGAAAATACCAGAAGGGATTAGAATGAGACTTAGAGAAATAGAGAATTTCCTCCGTAGCAGGGTATTGCCGTCAGTGCGCCTCATTCGGTGCACTGTAGGCATTACTTAAGGTTTTTTGCAGTGTCCCTTCGGCCCCTAGCTGCAACTCCTTTCATTTCTTTTACCGTACCTCCATTCATATTCTCTTTCTTCCATCGTACTTTCCACCCTCTCCCAACAGTTGTTTCATAGTACAACTGCGAGGTTTTCCTCCTGTTACACCTTTCAAACCTTTCACTCTCAGTTTTCCTTTCAGCACTGAATGACCTCATAGATCCCAGCGCTCGGCCTTTGGCCAAAACTCTATATTCCATTCCATTCCATTAAGGATTAGAATGAGACACAGAGAAATTGAGAATGGGTCTGTTTGTCAGTGCAGTGTCTTACGAGAACAAGCAAGCAAATAAATTCGTGCCACGACGGTCGAATTGCGTGCACGCTTTCATTGGCGGGGATAATTTTCGGCGGCCAATCTCGTCTGCCCGGAGCAAGGTAGTGGTCGCACCTGTTGGCTGACGCTGTCGGTCTGCCATTTAACTTCGGAAACAATTGAAAGTTCGACATTGTTATTTTTTCCGTACTTTATTTATTTCGTTATTTTTTATTTTCCCGTTTTCTTTCGGGCGTTTCATTTCTTTTAGCTTTGTTGTTTATGCTGCTAGACTGTTATTGTGGGGATGGTTTTGGTTAAAGAAAATGGATGATACAAGCGTGTGTTCGAACACTTAAACAATAGATAAAAACTTATCGTAATGGTTTGTGAATCTTCATTGTTTATAAATGTATAATTTTTAGTTATTTCTTCTTTTTATATTGTTTTTCTTTCCTTGAATATTCCTTTTTTCATACGATGTTCTTTAGTGCTTCCGTTGATCCTAGCGGTTTAGTTATGTACATGGTAGGTAGTTAGTCGACTGTAGTGGGTCATAGCCAGGCATAGAGGGATGTAAGGTTGCACTACATATGTTATCACCCTTTAGCTTCTTTAAATTTTTTTGTGTATTTGTCGTTCTGTAGAACCTATTCTATACAAAACACGAAGCTGTACTCTACTGAAAACCCTTTCTGAGAGAGAGAGAGAGAGAGAGAGAGAGAGAGAGAGAGAGAGAGAGAGAGAGAGAGAGAGAGAGAATCACCTGACCACAGGTCTTAATTTAATAGTCACGAATAACATTCGTGCTCCCCTGGGGGGCCATGAGGTGAAATTCCGGGTAATGGGAGATGGTTGTTAAGTATCCAATCTTTGATGGGAGGTGAGGCAGGTCAACAGAATGGGTCAGGGAGAAGGTCAGAGGTCAGGAAAGGTCTCTGCCTTTTATTGTAGAATGAATGGTTGGTGGGATAGCATTTTATTAATAATGAGCCTGTTGGCGTGCGCTACGTGCGCTGGAACCCGGCATTGCTATCTCCCCTATCCTCCTGATCCTCTACCTACCCCGCCCCCACCCAGTTCGGACAAACAGGTTTGCAGGGGGTGGGTGGATGTCTCCTCTACCCTTCCGATCCCCTACCTACCCGCCCCCACCCAGGGCGGACAAACAGGTTTGCAGGAGGAGGATGGATGTCTCCCCTACCCTCCTGTTGCCCTCTTACCCTGCTTCCACCCGGGGTGGACAAATAGATTTGCAGGAGGAGGGTGGATGTCTCCCCTACCCTCCCGTTCCCCTACCTACCCCGCCTCCACCCGGGGTGGACAAACCAGTTTGCAGGGGGCGGGTGGCTGTGTCATGTCTTCCCTACTGTCACCCAGGGGAAGACAAACAAGATCTGCTCGGATCTTATTATTGTAGATAGATAACATACCGCTATTATTAATCCCCTACTGATAAAGAGTAAAGTTTCTCTAGTTTAATCATCTTTGTCTGTTTGTCTGTCAGCGTGTCTTGTCAAGCATACCTTTTCACACAGCTAAACCCCCATAATGAAAGTTTTCCCTTGAGGGGTATTGCCATCAGTGCGCTTCATGAGGCACACTGTAGGCATGACTTAAGGTTCTCTGCAGCATCCCCTTCTGCCCCCAGCTGCAACCCCTTTCATTCCTTTTATCGTACCACCATTCATATTATCTTTCTTCCATCTTGCTATCCACCCTCTCTAACAATTATTTCACAGTGCAACTGCTTTGAGGTTTTCCTCCGGTTACACCTTTCAAACCTTTCTACTCTCAATTTCCCTTTCCAGCGCTGAATGACTTCATAGGTCCCAGCGCTTGGCCTTTGGCCTAAATTCTATATTCTTCTTCTTCTTCTAATCATGACGTTCATTTAGATATGTCAGGAATTGTGTCGCTAGAAAAATAGTGATGAAAACCAAAAAACCAAACTGTTTTTGGATAACCAGAAAAAAGGTTTAGTAGGAATTCCTTAAGAGCAGATAAACAAAGGTCTCGTATTCCTCGAGTGTTCAAAAAATAGATGTTAAAAGTAAATTCTTATAGTAAACAAAAAAGAGGTTTGGATTAATTGTAGATTTTTTTTTTTAATTTCAGAAGAAAAATCGAAAAGAGCAGGTTTTGCTTTACCAGTCTTTGCAATAGAGATTAAAAAGCAAATATCTTTTATAAAAAAATTAAAGAAAAAGGCCATTGGTTAAATGTTATTCTTTCATTTTAGAAGAAAAACCCGAAAAAAGATTTAAAAATTGGTCAGAAAAAATCCTGAACTTTGAGGGTAAAATAAAACTGACTTCTGAAGTTGTTCTCTCATCAATCTCACTGGATCAGGAGATCAGTAGCGAGTTATTTCACAACTCTTGTAGTGAATGATTGATTATAACGCTTGATGAAACTGTGTCGTGACATTTGAGTGTGTCCTTTGAAGACTGTCTCTTGGCTTTCGTCAGTCAGTTTGATCAAGGTGCCAATCGGTGGCCGAGTGGGTAGCGTCTAAGGTTCTGAAAATAGTATTTGTTGGTTGATTTCTTCTCTCTGGATTTGAGGAAGCTGCTGTGAACTCGATGGGTTAGATTTCGTATTTTCAGGACAGGGCCGTGAAGTTTGCAGTCTCATTCCTTGTGTTTATGTTAAGTTCTGAAGTAATTTCATATATTTTTATACATATATACATATACACACACACACACACATATATATATATATACATATATATATATATATATATATATATATATATATATATATATATATATATATATATATATATATATATATATATCAGTCATCTCTTCATTTTTATCACTTCACTGTTTACAATCCCAAGTGCTACCCACAGCAGTTGAGTAACTAATGAGTACATAATTTACGGCTAACGTCAGTATTAGAATCCTAGGTTTTTAAGGAAAGGGCCCAGATCGTTCTTTCCTCGTTTTGTATCAAACGTGAGTCGCCTTGCTTGTGTGCATAGCACTCTATCACTATCACCACTGAGCCCAAAGAGAGAGAGAGAGAGAGAGAGAGAGAGAGAGAGAGAGAGAGAGAGACCGAGAAACTGTGTGTGTGTTTGAGAGAGAGAGAGAGAGAGAGAGAGAGAGAGAGAGTGAGAGTGTGTGTATTTGAGAGAGTGAGAGAATGTGTGTGTGTGTTTGAGAGAGAGAGAGAGAGAGAGAGAGAGAGAGAGTGTGAGTGTGTGTAGTGTGTGTGTGTGTGTGTGTGTGTGTGTGTGTGTGTATGAGAGAGCGAGAGAGAGAGAGAAAGGCCCCAACCCAGAGCGAAACACCGTAATACTTGATGAATTCCTTTTATTAACGTGTCTGATGAGAACTGAAAGAGTGATCACGAGATTAATCTCCACGAGATCGGTCTTCTCTTATCCCTCTGTCAGAGATTGGGTTCTCGTTGCTGCAATCCCTCCACCTGATTAGGTCTTATCGAGAGAGAGAGAGAGAGAGAGAGAGAGAGAGAGAAAAGGAAATTAGAAGTGGATGGTTGGGTCTGTGTGCGTTTATGTGGTAAAGGGTTTGGAAATATAATAATAATAATAATAATAATAATAATAATAATAATAATAATAATAATAATAATCCAAGTGGATCTTGTTGGCCCTCCCCGGTTGACAGTAGGGGAGACATGACACAGCCACCCACCCCTTGCAAACTAGTTTGTCCCCCCTAGGTGGGGGCAGGGAAGGTAGGGGAACGGAAAAGTAAGCGAGACATCCACCCTCCTCCTGCAAACCTGTTTGTCTGCCCCGGGTGGGGGCAGGGTAGGTAGGGTATCAGGAGGGTAGGGGAGACAGCAGCCCCGGGTTCCAGCGCGCATAACGTTCGCCAACAAGCTCGTAATAATAATAATAATAATAATAATAATAATAATAATAATATTAATATTACCTATTCCTATCATCTAAATTGTGGATTCTGTGTGAAAAACAGTGTAACCTCTTTTTCACAGAAGCCAATGTGCTTGCCCCCTTACGAACACTGTCATTCACCCTATCTTGCAAGCAGCCTTCTAGAGGGGTTGAGAACCCTCCTTTCTGAGGTTGCTAGTTCTTACCTCTTTCCTATCTCTTAATACTTCTTCTCCTCTTTTCAATGTGCCTTTCTAGAGGGTTGGCGTGAGGTTGTAATTTCAAGTGCCCGATATGTAATTTATTGCGTAAGCCAAGAGGCCCAGTGGATGCTAACTTTGAAATTGATCCCAGGATCATGGTAGTGAACCTGCCAGTGATTATATATATATATATATATATATATATATATATATATATATATATATATATATATATATATATATATGTGTGTGTGTGTGTGTGTGTGTATATATGTATGTATGTATGTATTTGTACGTGTATGTATATTCATATTTGTATATGAGAGTATAATCTTGTTAGAATTTGAAGAGCAAATCCAATTTACATTTGAATTTACTTTTTAACACTCCAAAACACGCGAAGTACCATTTTGTCAAAGTTTTCACCCGGCAACACTTGAGACAATTTCAATTTCCTGTCATTGTTTTGAGCCGAGTTGATTGGGCAAGGAATTTCATCTCGCAGAAACGAAACAAATTGCTTTGCAAATTCATCTCTACGTCAGGAGTGCATAAAGATGACTATTTCAACTACCTGTCAGAAAAGATTTTGAACCACGCCCTCCCCCCTTTTAATTTTTTTTTTTGCCTGATGGGAGAAGGAAAAACAGATCTTATTTTCCTGAAGCTTAGAGTCCATTTTACATCATCCTTACCTGTGGTCAGGTGAAGGTTGATCCTCTGATGAGAATACATTGCCGCGAGGCGTTCATGAACAGAACATTCGGATCTCTCCACGCAAGGTGGGTATCTTTACCCCCTTCCGTTTTTGTGAATGTTTTTTTTCTTGCATTTTCATTGACGGAGTATCTTGAAAATTTATAGAGTTATTGGCTGCAGCTCAAAGACTAGTCCCGCAAATTTTGGTATCGATGCGATCTTTGTATGCGTTTGTTTAGTTGATTTGATATATATATATATATATATATATATATATATATATATATATATATATATATGTGTGTATGTGTGTGTGTATGTTAAAGGGTTGCCTAGAACCTCGAGTCCTAACTAGCTGTAAATTTTGTAACTATTGGCCAGTGATCAAGGATTAAGCCCCAGATTTTGGTGGCATTTGGTACATTTGTTTTTTATTACTAAAAAATTTACAGATGTGATTTCGTGAAATTTTGTTCAAAGGCTGGTCGTGTATGAAAGGCCGATCTTCTTATTTTACTGTTTGTTTATTATCTTCATCGTACCTGTCCGAATACTTATTAGAAATGAAAAGAAATTTTTAACGTTAGAAGAATCCCCTAAACTTATCGATATATTTACGCAATAGTATTTTGGCTTTTGATGTAAATTTGTTAGCAAGACTGATTGAAACGAGTTGAAGGATAATCCACAGCTGGTAAGGTTTTTGGAGGGCTGTGAATTTGTTGCTTATCATTACTCTTTGTAAAATTGGAAGACAGTATCATTTTCACTTGTGACTCTGTGTCAACAAAATATCTCGAGAATGGGTTAACGGAATTTGTCGGGATTTGGTGAAATCATTCGTTGGCTGATCTGCTTCAGACGAACAACTTTCGGTTATTAACAATGAAGGTTTGGTGGTAGTTTGCTAATAAAATAATCTTACCCAGTACAAATATAAGGTGTTTGGATGAGGTCATTGTTTTATACAAGGCTTGTATGTAAATGTTACAAATTCGATGATGTTATTACATATTAGATGACTAATTGCTTGGGATTTTAACCTTAAATAGTGAAAAGGCAAAATGTGTTACGATTCTGAGCTACCCATAAATAGGTAGGCTAGAGCAAAACGGAACTTGCAGGTTTGTGAAGCTAGACAGCCTAGCTGATATTTCCGGCCATTCTCTAACGACAGCCTTTGGATATAACAGAAAACGGGAGCAATATTCTGTGTCATTCAAGGTCAGTAGTGGTCAAGGTCAGACTTCATACTTGTACCAAGTTTTCGTTGGAAGTCTACTTGAGAAATAGTCACGTGACTCACACCCAGAATCCCCGTTTATCCCAAAATGGAAGCCTTTGTAACCAAGACCAGAGCCTCACAGAAGGTGTAATTTACAGGGACGAGGGGCTTCTACTACCTGTGTGAAGGTGGTGGGTGGTAGATCTGTGGCTGGTGGGGGTGAGTATATTCGTGCAGAGATGCTATAGTTGCCAGATGTCGCTGGGTGGAAACGGAGAAGGGGAGAAGAGCGCTTTCGGGTGGGTGGGTGTGTGGGCATCTGATACTCGGATTGCACCCGTACGAAATTGGAAGCCAGGGAAACCCGGGTGAAATTAGATGCGAATCGCGTAAAAGAGAATTTGTGGTTAAGTGTTTTTATTATTATTTGTTATTTATCGTTTATTTTCGAAGAACTTGGGATGCGAAACGATTCAGTGATTTGTTCACGAATGTTTATATCTGACTTTCTCTTATATTACCGTAGACTTTGCTTGAGTAGTTGGTAGAATGAAAATGCGCAGAAGGTTATATGTAAGCAAGGAATGATTTTTGATATTTGTATGAGAATCCAAGGCTATGTACTTGTCATATTGGGTAAAGAATGTTCCGCTGATTAGTTCGATAAAAGTTTTAACTTTTTTCTTCCTTTAGATATTGAATATATAAAAAAAAATTACGTTTTAACCATTTTCATAAAATTTGAAAGCGTCTTAGGCCATTTTATGTTTTGGTGTAGCATTCATTATTAATTTTTTTATATAAAATATATAATAGTCTCAATAAATTTTCAGTTGACAGTAAGAATAAATGACCACTTCTTTACCTCTGCTGCCAAGTGTGGAATTCGCTCTCTGCTTCTGTTTTCCACTCTCATTTTATTTCCATTTTCACCTGATTGTGTTCGAGGTGGGCTCCATGTTTTAGGACCAGGACCTGCCATCTGGATCTTCTCTTATAGGCTAATACCGATATATTTTATGATAATGGTACACTTTTAATGTATGTAAAATTAGTGATACATAACAATGTCAAACTTCCTGAGGTCCTGGGATCGTTGGGGGAAAAATTGATCATCCGTTTTGCCCTAAAATGGAAAACTGCAGTACCTGCAAAATTTCGAAATTGAGATATGCCACCTATTGGGCTCGTGAAACACTAGTGCACAAGTTACTGCAGTTTCAGAATGATTCTTCACTGTTTTATTTAGGGGGTCCCATTTGCAGTATCTGCAAAATCAGCAGTAAGGCAAGGGAAAACTGCAGTATCTACCATTTTTCTCAGTTTTGTATTTTTGCAGACACTGCAGTCTTCCATTTTAGGGCAGCATTGGTTCGAGGATGTGAGTGTCTAAGTAAACCTAAACTGTAGATATTATTTCAAGCTTCGTCATCAGACAGTATTTCAATCTGCCTTTTAAATTGGTCATGGCGAGCCCTCGAACGGAGTTAGGCCGAGGTACCGTAAAATGGTTCTTACATTTGGTGTTTGTTTATTTTTTCTCTCTCTTTTTCTCTCTCTCTCTCTCTCTCTTTACATCCTTCATCATTTTTCACAGAGTTTTTCCACTCGGCTCACAAATTGAGGGACCAGTGTTAGTGAATTATATACCTGGTTAGTGAATTAGATACCTGGTTGTTAGTCGATCATTGTGGGTAGCAGCAGAACAGTGATGAATGGTGTTGAACGAGGTAATATTCATCTCAGTAAAGCCATTCATGGGCTTATGATGAGACTCTCTCTCTCTCTCTCTCTCTCTCTCTCTCTCTCTCTCTCTCTCTCTCTCTCTCTCTCTCTCATATATAATCTTGCGTAAAAAATTAACAAATGCAAAATATAACAAGTAATAGTATGTTAGTAGTGACAGCAGCCACTCTCCCCCAAAATAACTGAGGGAAACCCGCCCCCTCGTTCACGCTAAACGTAGAAAGGACTCGAATGAAATATATATATATATATATATATATATATATATATATATATATATATATATATATATATATATATATATATATTATTAATATATATGTATACACATATATGAATATATATACACAAATATACACGCAAATTCAGTTTTCAGATCACACAAGGATTTGGCTCGTAGAGACTGTAGGCCCTTGGCAGGTCTGAAAGATCGTCAATAAAAACTCCCAGACATTAGGATCTAAATCAGGAAACATTAGGATAAATAGTTTAAAGAAATTTGAAGGGACAAAAAGAAAAGGAAGTACTAACTAGAAGTGAAGCAACATGGAAGAAGAAAGGAAATGGGAAAATAGAAAAAAATAAAAAGTTCAAGACAGATGTTAAGGTGAAGAGAATTAGAGATGGATAAACTGTATTATATTGAGAACAAAAGATATCACTGTAAACAGACTTTGAAAAATAAATAAAATAAGTATTATAATGAAACGACAGACTATAAATAAACACTACACAGTAAAGCTAGCACAAAAAAATAAACGAAAAGTGATGCGAAAAGAACTAAAAAAAAAGGAAGAGATAAAATGATAAAGATGTTGCATTCCCCGGAATGATGATTATACCCAATCAATAATCAGCGATGATAGGCCGGGAGCTAGCTGGCTTTGATCGTCATACGATATAACATATCTTTTGATTTTTATCGGTTTTTGACTCGAGGAAATCGAAGGAGTCTATTGAGAGAGAGAGAGAGAGAGAGAGAGAGAGAGAGAGAGAGAGAGAGAGATCAAGAGATCAAAACAGAGAGGGATGCTTCAGATGCTTCAGTTTTAATTGGATGTTAATCATTAAATGAAATGTTGTATGTATAGAGTAAGTTATAAGTATAGAATGATAGGTGGATATGCTACAGCATTACACTCTCTCTCTCTCTCTCTCTCTCTCTCTCTCTCTCTCTCTCTCTCTCTCTCTCTCTCTCCCAGGGAACGAATGTCGTTCCCATATCAGTCATACCGTCGTTACCAGGATGGAAATTATATGCTACCTCGCTGGATGAACCAGAACATAGTAGTGTAGCTAATTTATATAATTTGACAGATTAAACCATTTCCTGTCCAAGGCTATGAGAGTTATTAGTCTCTCTCTCTCTCTCTCTCTCTCTCTCTCTCTCTCTCTCTCTCTCTCTCTCTCTCTCTCTCTCTACCCTATCCAGTGGGTATGAAGATTTTTCCATATAAATAGTATTCGAAAGTAATTCAAGGATAGTTACAAAAGATAGGATAGGATAAATAGTTATGTACTTAAAATTACGAATCTCTCTCTCTCTCTCTCCTCTCTCTCTCTCTCTCTCTCTCTCTCTCTCTCTCTCTCTCTCTCTCTCTCTCTCTCTCTCATCTAGTGGGTATGAAGATATTTTGTTATAAATAGTATTCGAAAATATCTTAAGAATAGTTACAAAAGATGGGATAGCATAAATAGTTATATACTTAAAATCACAAATCTCTCTCTCTCTCTCTCTCTCCCTCTCTCTCTCTCTCTCTCTCTCTCTCTCTCTCTCTCCATCTAGTGGGTATGAAGATTTTTTTTTTATAAGTAGTATTTAGAAAATAACTCAAGAATAATTACAAAAGACTTATTTTATAAGATATGATAAATACAGTTATTACTGGAAAAACATTATACCGAGAAATGAATTTCTATCTCTCTCTCTCTCTCTCTCTTCTCTCTCTCTCTAGCTCTCTCTCTCTCTCTCTCTCTCTTGTCAACACAGAACTAGTGGGTATTTTTTTTATAAATAGTATTCGAAAATATTTAAGAATAGTTACAAAAGATAGGATAGGATAAATAGTTATATACTTAAAATGACGAACCTCTCTCTCTCTCTCTCTCTCTCTCTCTCTCTCTCTCTCTCTCTCTCTCTCTCTCTCTCTCATCCTTCTTGCTTCCACGTCTGAGTACTCACCATTTGTTAAGATTTTCCCATTAGGAGTCTCTCCCTTCAATCATGTGAGTTATGGTGGGAGGGTCCCCACCTTAATCTCCCCCTCCCTCCCCACCCCCTCCTGTCTGGATAACCCCACCACCACCACCCCACCACTCCCGTTCCCTGCTTGTCCCCACACCGCGTCTTATATCTCGTCTTCTCTCTCTCTCTCTCTCTCTCTCTCTCTCTCTCTCTCTCTCTCTCTCTCTCTCTCTCTGTTCATCTTTATTTTTTTCACGTTGCTGTGAGTTAATGATTCCAAGCACGCACAGATACGCAGATACGCAGGTTTTCTACGGTGTTGTGATGTGGTTTAGGTTTTGTCTTGTATTGTACCGTACGCACACACTGCAAACACACACACACACACACACATATATATATATATATATATATATATAAATATAAATATAAATATATATATATATATATATATATATATATATATATAAATATAAATATAAATATAAATATATATATATATATAAATATAAATATAAATATATATATATATATATATATATATATATATATATATATATATATATATATATATATATATATATATATAAGACAATATAATGGCCTGTAGGCCTATGCATTATATATATATAAAATATAATTATATTTTATATATATATATAGCCTATATATCCATTATATTGTCTTATATATATATATATATATATATATATATATATATATATATATACATATATATATTTATATTTATATATATATATATATATATAATATATATTTATATTTATATTTATATATATATATATATATATATATATATATATATATATATATATATATATTTATATTTATATTTATATATATATATATATATATATATATATATATATATATATATATATATATATATGTATTATTATGTACATTTATTTTTGTGTTCGTGTGTGTATTTATATATCTTTAAATTGTATTAATTTTCTCATAGTTCTCCTTTTGGACAATAAGGCCCCATACCCTGAACCTTCCTCCTTCCTATCAGGGAGACGAGACAGCTATATTTTAATTCCTGACATCCCACAGGAGTGGAAAGTAGTTTTAAGAGTCTCCCCTCCCATTCAGGTGGCATTTCCTCCCACCAAGGGGTCCACAACCACTTTACTAGACGGCCCTTTCTCCCTTGGTTTCCAGAGAGGCTGCTACTTCATTTATTGGTAATTTTCTTCTCGTCTTGGATGGGTAGACACTATGCTGGTGAGCCTTTTGTGCAGGTTTATGAAGCTCTTGATCTTGTGTGACAGTTATGTTGACGTATCTGAGGAGTTGCCTTCTTTTAGGGGAATTAATATATTGAATATATATATATATATATATGTATATATATATATATAATAAATATACATATATATATATATATATATATATATATATATATATATATATATATATACACACAAATAATCAACACACAGTCACGTGTGGAACAGAAATAAATTTCTGACTCACATCAGGATCGAACCCAGGTCTTTCAATTGAAAGACATGACCGCTGCCAACCCAGCCACACAAGTCATAAAAGGAGTTGGAACCTGAGTACCACTGTACCTAAGGCTTTCCCTGGGCAGGCTAACTGCCTTGCGTACCAGGTTCAATGGAAAGACCTGGGTTCGATCCTGATGTGAGCCAGAAATTGAAGGTTTCCTCAGCTGACATTTAAATGACGAATTGCCATAATGATATATCTTGCAATTGAATCTATATACGTCTATTGATACCCACTTTGGTATATTATTCCTTGAAGGGAACACCGAATTGGGGACCCCCCCCGCAGGTGGGTAGTGCTTTCAGTGCACCTCACGTGGTGCACTGTAGGCCCTACTATAGGGGGTTTGTAGCGTCTCTCCGGTCCCTAGCTGTGCCATCTTTTTTTAGCCTTTTACTTTACCCCCATTCCGGCTTATTTTTTTTCAAATCTTGCTGTCCAGCCCCTCTAACTATTACTTCTCAGTGCAACGTTGGGGTTTTCTCACGGTTCCCTCCTTCAGATCCCTGTACTTCATCTCTTGTTTTATTTACTGGAGCTCTTTCATCTCGCTGTCCAACCTCTCGAACTCCCTCTTTTCACAGCCTTGAGGGCTGAGTGGCCGGAAGTGCCCCAGCCAAGGACTTGACGGCATAAATTTTGTTAGAATCAAAATCAAATATAACTGGGTTTGTTAGAAGTTAAAAGCGGAATCCTCGATGATGACATTTGAAGAAAAGAATGAAGAATAGAGGTGTATACGTGAAGAAGAAGAAGAAGAAGAAGAAGAAGAAGAAGAAGAAGAAGAAGAAGAATAACAAGAAGAAAAGGATAAAGAATAAGAAAATGAAGAAGAAGAAGATAAAGAGGAAGAAGTAGAGCAAGTAAAGGATAAAGAAGAAGAAGAAGAAAAGGATAAAAAGAAGAAGAAGAAGAAGAAGAACAAGTAAAGGATAAAGAAGAAGAACAAGTAAAGGATAAAGAAGAAGAAGAAGAAGAAGAAGGAGAAGAAGAAGAATAAAGAAGAAGAATAACAAGAAGAAAAGGATAAAGAATAAGAAAATGAAGAAGAAGAAGATAAAGAAGAAGAAGTAGAGCAAGTCAAGGATAAAGAAGAAGAAGAAGAAAAGGATAAAAAGAAGAAGAAGAAGAAGAAGAACGTAAAGATAAAGAAGAAGAACAAGTAAAGGATAAAGAAGAAGAAGAAGAAGAAGAAGAAAAAAAGATCATCTCCCGGCCCTAAAATATTGTCTCGAAAGACTAATGAATATAGGAGAAGGGATGAATACAGATGAATGGATTATCGGCGGTGCTTTTTGCTCGTGCTTTTTTTTTTTCTTATATCTTGAAGGCACTTTTTTGCTTGTGGAAAAAAAACCTGCCTTCCCTTTAAATGATTAAATGATCTTCAAGGGTAGTTAGCCGAGCGTTTCGAAATCTGCTTGTATTTTATTAAAGGCAGACTTGTGTTTTGCATATGTGTATATGTATATATATATATATATATATATATATATATATATATATATATATATATATATATACATATACACATAAGGCGTATGCCTTTGAGAGACAGTGTATACGGAACTAAAGGAATTTGCGGATTAGATTTTTTTAAAGAAGCCTGTATACATGAGAATATGTAATACTCGCTTTTTTTTTATATTAATTCATGTTGTGACAGTATTTATAAAGTAATGGTAGGTTATGCATAGACTTTTATTTACCTCTGTAATTATTATTTTTTTTAATAATTGTTATCATTTAAACTTAGCAATCATTAATGCATGACGAGCCGAAAATAGAGCTTAATGGAACTTACACGTGTAAAAAAACTATTGAAAGTGATAGGGGGAATAGATAAAAAAGATAAGAAATAGTTATCAGCAATTGCGAGTCTCTCTCTCTCTCTCTCTCTCTCTCTCTCTCTCTCTCTCTCTCTCTCTCTCTCTCTCAGCGGGTATGAAGATTTTTTCTTATAAATAGTATTCTAAAATACCTTAAGAATAGTTACAAAAGATAGGAAAGGATAAATAGTTATTTAAAAATACGAATCTCTCTCTCTCTCTCTCTCTCTCTCTCTCTCTCTCTCTCTCTCTCTCTCTCTCTCTCTCTCTGCATATCTAGTGGGTATGTTCTTATAAATAGTATTCAAAAATATCTTAAGAATAGTTACAAAATATAGTATAGGATAAATAGTTACCTACAAATACGAATCTCTCTCTCTCTCTCTCTCTCTCTCTCTCTCTCTCGGTATCTAGTGGTATGTTCTCATAAATAGTATGTTCTCATAAATGTGAAAATGTCTCTAGAACAGATACAAAAATTAAGATAGGATAAATAGTTGCAATTACAATTTCTCTCTCTCTCTCTCTCTCTCTCTCTCTCTCTCTCTCTCTCTCTCTCTCTCTCTCTCTCTCTCTCTCTCTCTCTCTCTCTCTCTCTCTCTCTCTCTCTCTCTCTCTCTATATATATATATATATATATATATATATATATATATATATATATATATATATATATATATATATACATATATACATATATATCTAGTGGGTATGTTCTCATAAATAGTATTCAAAAATATCTTAAGAATAGGTACAAAAGATAGGATAGGATAAATAGTTATTTAAAATTACGAATTTCTCTCTCTCTCTCTCTCTCTCTCTCTCTCTCTCTCTCTCTCTCTCTCTCGAAGACTCTTTCCCAGCACAAATAATATTCGAAAATATCTCATTCCGGCAATTAACTGGATTGAGCGCCGACCATTTTGAAAAAATATTTATATTTTTCGTATTTCGAAATCTTCAACGACCAATATATGCCGACGGTATTTTTATATATCAAAGTGGCGATTGCTATCTTATCTGCATACTAGTCTTTTTATGAAGGTTTTTTTCCCCAATTGATTTGCTTTAATCATATATTTTTTTCCCCTTTTGAAGGTTTTTTTTTTCCTTTTGAAGGTATTTTTTTTTATCGGCGGGTTGCATCGCGTTTGCACCTGTGGGTTCATAGATGGTTTGAGATAAGTGTGAATGGGTATTTGGCAAATGGTTTATGTATGTATAGATGTGTATGTAATTATGTATATATATGTATATGTATTACACACATATATGTCTGTGAGTGTGCATGTAAATATATATATAATATATATATATTATATATATACAGTATATATATTATATATATACAGTATATATATATATATATATATATATATATATATATATATATATATATATATATACATATGTATGTATGTATGTATGTATATATGTATATATATATATATATATATATATATATATATTATATATACATTCACAATGAATATTTATATTATTAATTCAACTAAAAATCTTTCCCCATCATATCCCATAAAGGAGGTTTGGCTCAACACCCCCTCCAGTCACTTCAACTTGGGTTCCCATAGACACTCCTCTCGTCTTCTCAATCATTTGCACTCACCCTGCTGCCTTCATTGTTTCACCTATCCTGGGGCTCTCCTCCTAACTAATCTTACCAACCCGCATTTACTTCCAATTGCATATACTAACCAGTCACTTCCATTCTTATTTCTGGTTTCCATTTATTCGCCTCGGCCATTGGTTTGGAGTGAGGTTGCTAGCCCCATTGGTTCTCCATCCAGATATGTCCTGCTTTTGGTGAGTGGAAAAGGAATTGCACACTAAATAAAATGTGTAGAAATACACGAATTTTGGATTTTGTTTGACTATACATCATAGTGATTAGTGACATTCATGCCCAACAATTATGAAATTAATGCCCAACAATAATGAAATTAATGCCCAACAATAATGAAATCAATGCCCAGCTGTGAATAATTACCATGAAACCTTAGTTGATACAATGAACCTTTTTAGAGTTTTTAATGTTCACTGGATCCATTTAAATTATTTTGAAATTAAGCACACACATTTTTAAACAAGTGCCTTTGAATGAGATACATTCAAAGAAAATAGAGATTTGTGTCGCAGATGCATCCTTTTCCTCCACTTCCGTGCATCAGAAGGAGAAGGAGAACGAGAAGGAGAAAAAGAAGAAGAAGGAGAAGAAGATGGGGCAGCAGCGCGCGTTAACCACAGGCCCTTTTTAGACCGAACCTGGAACCCACAATTTGGTACTACATACATCACGCGCCCGAATGGCGTTTAAATGGTATCTAATTCCACCTAACACGTCGTTGGAGAATTAGCAATATATATGTACACAAACGATTACTTTCCGAGTCTCCGGGGCTATTGAATATGGTCCGTAATCATAGGCTAAGGCCGAGGCCCTCTTGCCGCCAAGCGATCTTCCGCTGTTTTGGCGCGCTGCTCTCCGCTGAGTCTTTTGTATGCCGCGGATTGCCTCTTCTGCTCCTCCTTATATCGCCTAACATCCAGCTACACCTGTCCTGTTGCTGGATGCCTTTATTGGATTCGTGTTTGGCGTCGTTTGTTCGCGGTTTTGTTTTGGATATATGTTTTCTTGGTGTTCACTGTCGTCGGAATTTACGGCGTATCGGTGACTATGTCTGAATGTTTCCCCGTCGGATCTAGCGGGATTTCGTCTCTCTCTCTCTCTCTCTCTCTCTCTCTCTCTCTCTCTCTCTCTCATGGCGCAGATAATGGCGCGTTCTGCTCTCAAATTGAATGACGATCCTGAACTAGACGAGAATCGAAATAGGTGGACGCGTTCCTCAAGAACCACCATGTTTCTGTTGGCCAAAGCTGGGACTCCGTACCGTATTGTTAGTTGGCTGTTGTGAGTCTCAGCTACGGCGAGAGAGAGAGAGAGAAAAGAGAGAGAGAGAGTAAAATTTTTTGAAACCTAAATTTACTCTCTTTTTCAAGAGAGAAAAACTTAAACGCATTTTATGTTATGGATTCCAGTTCCTGACGTAAGGTTCATCATTCACCTCTGAGGGCAAATGGTCGACAGTTAGACCCATTCTCCTAAGTGTTGCATCAAATATTGCGTCTATAAATAATGATAAAATTCATTATCTAATTCCAAAGCTTCGGCTAAAGGACAAAGTAGCTCGCTAGCTATTTGTGTTCTCCACCAGTTGGAAAATTCCATAATTCATGAAACTGACATTGCAGGGTCGCCAAAAATGTAATGTTTACACATGGGATTTTTGCGCTAGGTTCCACAAGTGGATCGATTCAAGTACCTGAAAGTTAGTGGACTTTGGTGGGTCACAACCAGAGTGGAAGAAGGTCATGGGCTTGTTAGTAACTTCATCCTTAAGTACATTTAGAGAATTCAGAAGGAAATATCATTTGCCACCTTCTTTAAGAAGAAAAGGTTTATATATATATATATATATATATATATATATATATATATATATATATATAAATATATAATGTATATGTATATATATATATATATATATATATATATATATATATATATATATATATATATATACTTATTGTATATATATGTATATAACATATATATATATATATATATATATATATATATATATATATATATATATATATATATATATATATATATAACATATATATATATATTATATATATATATATATATATAACATATATATATATATATATATACATATATATATATTTAATATATATATATATATACAAATATTTGTGTTTGATCTTAACACTTTTAATCAACCAAGCCTCCCATTACCTTGAAGCCAACCTTATTGGTTTCGTAATTCATTTTAGAGAGAGAGAGAGAGAGAGAGGTCGAAAATTGCGTATTCTGTCACATGCGATCAATCAACGCTATGTTGCTATTACCCAGATTGATTCTTGCCGTTTTTTTTTTTTTTTTTTAGTACTTGAGTAGAAGGCGTAGTCGCGTTCTCTAAGCCATCGCGTGAACCCCGTGATTAGTTTGTACTGGACAATCTGTTCGTGTCAGAAGTGTGGCTACCTGTGAAATTCTGTGAGGTGTAGGTGTCACACAGGCGCTCTTTTTAGCCATCTTTCAAAAGCCTATTTTAAAAGTAGTTTGGCTCCGAATATCCCAAGCATCCGGCTGCCAGGAGCCTTTTCATTTGGGGTTTTGATAGAGAGGTTTTATGAATGACATTTTGGCCTGTTTGAAAAAGCATGTCGCTGCCAAGCTCTCAGGCGTTTTCTTGCGTCTTTCCAGAGCATCGTTGCTACCAGGCATCTGTATGTCTTCAGGTGCTTTTCTAAAGCATCGTAGGTGCTGGTATTTCAAAAGATTTTACTGGGTCTTGTAAAGTGCGTTTTGTAGCCAAGGTTTCGACATTTTTCGGGTATCTTTTTAAAAATCATCTTGGAAGTTTTTGAAAATGTTTTTGGGTATCTTCTCAAAGCATCTTGCTGTCAGACGTTTTAAGTTTTTTTTTTTGGCACGTTTTAAAAGCATTTTGGTGCTGATATTTCAAACGTTTTTGTGTGTCTTTTAAAAGCATTTTGGTGCTGATATTTCAAACGTTTTTGTGTGTCTTTGAAAAGCATTTTGGTGCTGATGTTTCAAACGTTTTTGTGTATCTTTTAAAAGCATTTTGGTGCTGATATTTCAAACGTTTTTGTGTACCTTTTAAAAGAATTTTGGTGCTGATATTTCAAACGTTTTTGTGTAACTTTTAAAAGCATTTTGCTAATACGGTTTCCGACTTTTTTTCAGGTATCTTTTTAATAAACATCTTGCCAAGTTTTGTAATGTTTTTGGGCACCATTTATAAGCATCTTGCTGCCAGGCATGTCAACGTTTTCGTGCACCTTTTAAAAACATCTCGCAGCCAAAATTTCAAACATTTTGGTCTGTCTTTTCAAGTGCAATTTGCTGACACGATCCATGCTTTTGTCAGGCATTTTTTTTTAGAAAGCATCTTTTCAAAGCATCTGGCTGCTAGCATTTAACGTTTTAACCTTTTAAAAGCATCTTGCTACAAAGATATCAAACGTTTTTGTCCGTTTTAAAATGCATCTTGCTGACAAGATCCCAACTTTTTTTTTAACATATCTTTTTAAAAAGCTTCTTGGAAAGTTTTCTCATTTTTTTTTCTAGGGGTCTTCTGAAAGCATCTTACTGCCAGACTTCCAAAGCATCTCGCCAGTGGAAGCTTGTTGTCCATGTTAGTATCCTGTGTAGCTTTGTTCCTGAAGGACGTATGGTCGTTTGAAACAAATTTGTCCATCAGTTTTGACGGCGTAGTTACGCTTGTAATCCTACTCTGTAAAACTCAGTGTTTATGTATGTATTTATTTTTGTGTGTGTAACACAGGTAGCCTACGGGTAGTGAATGACATTCACGTTTAAATTCCACAAAATCATAAAAAAATGCTGACAACATAGTGCATGCTTCTTGATATATTACGATGGAATAGAAGAGTCAATTAAATATTGCTTTCATTTTTAGCAGGACAGGAATAATAATAATAATAATAATAATAATAATAATAATAATAATAATAATAATAATAATAAATCAGTGGTTATCGATCTTTGTCTTGAGAATTATAATGGAATGATAAAGCAGATAGCAGCATCATAAAAGTAAGCAGATAAAATCACTGACGTAAAGATAAGCGGAGAAGTCCGTAATAAATTATAACAACGACTTATTACTCGTATTTAATTTTATTTCTTTTTTGAATGAATTAATGCCTCCTCTCTCTCTCTCTCTCTCTCTCTCTCTCTCTCTCTCTCTCTCTCTCCGAACATAGCTGTCCGTGAATTATTCTGCGGGGACTGGTGTGTGTTTGTGTGTGTGTGAGAGAGAGAGAGAGAGAGAGAGAGAGAGAGAGAGAGAGAGAGAGAGAGAGAGAGAGAGAGACGTTTCCTTTCCAGCTGCTGAGGAAATATGACTATTTCGCTGCGCATTTAGTATTGGTGAACAAGTGTTGAATATTTTACTGCACAGCAATTTCTGTTGGGAAATATGCAAGTCATGTTGCTAACTATAGCTATATATAGATTGTAATTCTGACCAACAGATTTACGATATATCGATGACAACAATTTTCAGGATTTATTTGAAGGTTTCTTATCAACAGACCCGAAAATATGCTGATGTAAGGTGTTCCTCCACGTAAAATTCACGGTTTAATTCTAATGATGAAAAGAACAGACTAAAAACTGTGCATCGGCCGGGAATCGAACCCGGGCCTCCCGCGTGGCAGGCGAGAATTCTACCACTGAACCACCGATGCTTAGGGGAAGATAGCCACCATTTCCCAACTGAATTCCCTTTGTAGATAAAGCTTCGTATTCTCATTATTCAAAATGAGTCGACATTTATGTGGAATGATAAACCTGAAAAGGTTCACTTGCATATCACATAGCAAGAATGTTCCACAGTCTTACAGAGTCTCTGTAGAGGGGTATTGACGTCAGTGCGCCTCACGTGGTGTACTGCAGGCATTACTGAAAGTTCTTTGCAGCGTTCCTTCCTTAGGCCCCTAGCTGCAACCCCTTTAATTGGTTTTATTATACCTCCGTTCATATTCTCTTTCTTCCATCGTACTTTCCTAACAACTATTTCAATATATTTTCATAGCGTAATGACCTTATAGGTCCCAGCGCTTGGCTTTTGGCCTAATTTTTATATCCTGATGCTAATTCACACACTAATTCCAGATCAACTGATTCTATTTTATTCTATTTTACTTATTTATTTATTTATTTATTTATGACTTTGATGTCAGCAGACTACGCACCACTAATTTTTCTCGGCGTCACTGACCGGTAATTGTGACGCCAGTGTAAGCTACCAATCAGTGAATCAGTCCGTGCAAAATATATCTCCATTGAGGGTGGCAACTCCTGCCTTTCTGCGGTTTTGGTTTGCTAATAACTGCAACAAAAACGACTCCTTTGTCGTTCTTTCCTATTATTATCGACCTTTCCCATTTTTCTCTTCCTTCCTCCTCCTCCTCCTCCTCCTCCTCCTCCTCCTCCTCCTCCTCCTCCTCCTCCACGTCTTACAAGGTGGGTGTGAAGGTGTCTGTGGGATTATACACGGTTATTGTTGTATCCATCAACCAACCCTGGTTATAGGTTATAGGTTGTCATTGAGAGAGAGAGAGAGAGAGAGAGAGAGAGAGAGAGAGAGAGAGAGAGTAAATCTCAAAGGAAAGAACGCAAGAAAGAGATGAGAAAGAGAGAGAGAGAGAGAGAGAGAAAGTAAATCTCAAAGGAAAGAGAGAAAGAGAGAGAGAGAGAGAGAGAGAGAGAGAGAGAGAGAGAGAGAGAGAGAAAGTAAATCTCAAAGGAAAGAACGTATGAATGATGAAATGGAGAGAGAGAGAGAGAGAGAGAGAGAAGAGAGAGAGAGAGAGAAAGTAAATCTCAAAGGAAAGAACGTATGAAATGGAGAGAGAGAGAGAGAGAGAGAGAGAGAGAGAGAGAGAGAGAGAGAGAGAGAGAAAACGGGCATAGAAAACGAGAGTCAGGGATTTCACGAAGCATAACTGTCATAATCGCTGCGAGATTGCACCCGGGGAGCTTTGAGCCTTAGTGAAGGATTAGCCGCGGTTTTTTTTTTTTTTTATTGTGCTTTATTTGACGACGGTTATCAATTTTTTTGTTATTTTCTTTTGTGCGGCTCTCTCTCTCTCTCTCTCTCTCTCTCTCTCTCTCTCTCTCTCTCTCTCTCTCTCTCTCTCTCTCTCTCTCTGTTCCTTTGTGTGACTGCCGTACCTTTTGTACGTCATGCATCACTGATATGTCGAATTGATAATGTTTCTTCTTTCAGGACATACATACCTTTTCAGACGCCATTACTAGGAAGGGCAGCGCGTTTGCGGGCGCGCTCACACACGCGTATGCACACACATACATATACTGTATGTATATATATATATATATATATATATATATATATATATATATATATATATATATATATATATATATATATATATATATATATATATATATATACCCTTTTCATCCATGGCTCTAAGCCACGACAGTCAACTAACTCCTGGGTACGTCAAACTCCTCAAAGGGCATCAAGGGAACAATTAGATCGTGTATTTCCAGCCAACAAGAGCCAGCGCATGATTAATTAATCAGTTGGTAGTTTTATAGTATTGCATGATTTGCCTAACACTCAACTTTGAATTAGATTTTAATATTTTTCATTAATTAGGTTTTTAATTTTTTCATTTTGTGAATTTTCACAGGGGAATGTTCCCCTGTGAAAATTGGGCTCTCAGAATTTGTCACACGGCATAACCAGTATTCTCGATTTGTCTGTAACTTTCTTGCCACTATTGGCTACCTGGTAAAAAATTTAATGTTGTCACAAGATTGCAAGAGAGTCCGGAAAACTTTTTACATTTGTCAATAAATTCTCTTGTGAAAATTAAGTTCTCAGAATTTGTCACACGGACTGATCAGTTGTGTCCATTTGTCTTCACCTTTCTTGTCATTTTTGGCTACTTAGTTAAAAATGTTGTGACAAGATTGCAAGAGATTCCGGAAAACTCATTCGTGTAGTATCGAAAGAATCGCCACAAAACTTAAGGGAATGGTCAGTTATGAGCCTGAGATCGGTTCCTTAAATTATGACAGCGTTCCGGATGGAGGTCCGGTTGAAGGAGTGACATCTGATGTCCGTAGAATGAGACATTTTTTGACGTCACTTAAGTTTCACTTGATTTCACTTTAGTGTGACTTCGTGATGAGAATGGGACGTGACAGTGTGATGTTACTAAAGAATGGCTAATTAATACACTGATGAGCGTGGCACGTTATGACAGCACTTTAAGATGTCACTTAAGCATGTCACGTAGAATCACTTGAATTTGACATATGAGGAGATCTCTTGAACGTGACACGCCATAACGTTACTTAAGCTGACAAATTTTGACATCAGTTGCACTAAACCAATTTTTATATTTTTATTTAAGAATGTATGACGTCACTTAAGCTGGCACTATGATGTCACTGTTATGACAGTGAAGTTATGTAAACATGACACTGTGACGTCACGTAAACATGACACTGTGACGTCACGTAAACATGACACTGTGACGTCACGTAAACATGACACTGTGACGTCACGTAAACATGACACTGTGACGTCACGTAAACATGACACTGTGACGTCACGTAAACATGACACTATGGCGTCACTTAAACCTTGACACTATGACGTCACTTAAGTATGGAACTTTGATGTCACTTAAGCATGACATTATTACGTCACGTAAGCATGACGCGATGACATCACAAACATGACACCATGGCATCGCTTTTGCATGACGCTATGACGTCACTTCATTTTGCATTTTGACGTCACTTGAGCATGACATGACATCAGTTAATTATTACTTTGACATCACGTAATATGACACTATAACGTCACTTAAGCATGACTATGATGTCACTAAAATGACACTATGACGTCACATTATCATGACATAGTGATATCACTTAAGCATGACATTATGGCGTCACAAACATGACACTATGACGTCACAAACATGACGTTATGACGTCACAAACATGACACTATGACAACACATAACCATGACAATGTGACGTTACTTAATCATGACACTATGATGTCACTTCATCATGACACTATGACGTCACTAATCATGACACCATGACGTCACTCAAGCATGACGCATCCTGACATCACCTGTGAGTTTGTTTACCCTCGTCGCATGCTTTGCGGCTGTAACGAGGTGGGTGACTCATGGAAGGGTGACCGGCTCATGTGATTACTGGGATGTAGTTAACCTCTTCCTCCCTGAGTTGGGTGTCAGGTCTCATGAGAAATGAGGGGAAAATTTTCCCATGACTCTCTCTCTCTCTCTCTCTCTCTCTCTCTCTCTCTCTCTCTCTCTCTCACACACACACCCGCATGCATGCACATAACATATATATATATAATATATATATATATATATATATATATATATATATATATATATATATATATATATATATATATATATAATGTAAAAAATGATACCCCTGGCCATATTCTCCCGGACGTTTAGTTTGCCCGTTTATTGATCTATAATTATTGTTGGAATTTAATATTTAATGGGCAGACCGACGCATCTGGGAACTGTCAATATTGACGGATACGAATTGCAAACGGTCCGGTCAATTAACCCTTGCGCTTTTCCAGCAAGCAAAAAAAATAAAAATAAAAAAAAGAGTGCTTTACTTTTTCCTTTGTTTGTTTTCGCTGAAACAATACAGGTAGAGAGGTTTCCTCTGGGCGTTTTCTTGTATTGCTTTTAGTATGAAATCGGTCCTTGTTCTTAATTTGGAAAAAGGTCCGCCTTCTCTTTGGCAGTCATTACAGCACTAACATATATATATATATATATATATATATATATATATATATATATATATATATATATATATATATATGTTGTGGAGTTTTCTCCAATTCCAACCTTTAGATCCTTTTACTTCATCTTGTTCATTCTCTGGAACTCTTTACCTTGCTGTCCAACTACTCCAACTCCCTCTTTTTCACTTTCTTAGGCACTGAATAGCTGAAAGTTCCCCATAGTTTTGCTTTATAGACTAGATTTCATGATTCTTTCATTCATTTATAATAGTATCTTACATTTTCTCTACATGACCAAACCACATTAAAACCCTGTGCTCCACCCTCTCACCTCTAGTAACTTTGCTACCATATCCTCATAATATTCGCTGCACTTTTCACCACATCAAAACATTTGTATACTCGGCATATATTATGCAGACAATGATTGACCTGTTTTCAACAATCTCTTCTTCCTTCACTAACATCATGGGAATGTATGAAGGGATTGTTGAGCCAACTCTCGTTTATGGGAGGGAAGTGTGGTTGTTGAATGCAGATATAAAAAATTAAGTTGTAGTTCTTTACAGAACCAGTTTGGTACTATCTATCTATCTATCTATCTATCTATCTATCTATCTATCTATCTATCTATCTATATGTATAGAGCGAGAGAGAGAGTGAAAAAGTGGTCCATTTGTTGTTTAATTCTGTCTTTGTACCATAATTTATTTATTTTTCGTTTAACTTTTATTGTTTAATTCTTATTTAATTCCTTCCTTCTTTCTGTCATAATTTCTCGTTTTAGATTATTACATATAATTGGTTCCCTTATTGATCTCTTAATGTGATTATTTTTCGTTCTTTTCATAACGAATTTTTAAATTGCGTTCATCATATTTTTAGTCATCATTTTCTCTTTTTCTTTTCTCTTTTTAATCGGGTTTTGTGATGAAGGCTTTTATCATTTCCGTGGTAAATGTATTTGTCTTTTTTGGCATAATTTTTTTTCATAATTTATTTTGTTTTTTGTACGTTTGTAATATTCCCTTATTTTATTGTCACCTTATTTATTTCTGCGTTTGAATTTATCGTGTGTTTACAGTTTCTCGTATGAAAATTTTTTATTTTTGTATTTTTGAATATTTTTGTATTTACATTTTCTTGGTAATTATTTTCGTCTGTCTTTGGTCGCCTCTTTCTCGGCTTATGTTTATTTGATTAGTTTATCATTTAATGATTGATGATTTTCAAGGTTGTTATGCGTTATTATTCTTGCCATTTCTGCTTCCTTTTTAGTTTTCTGTAAGAGAAAACTATTGTGCCGGCTTTGTCTGTCCGTCCGCACTTTATTCTGTCCGCACTTTTCTGTCCGCACTTTTTGCTGTCCACCCTTTTTTGTCCGCACTTTATTCTGTCTGCACTTATTGTTGTCCGCACTTTTTCTGTCCGCCCTCAGATCTTAAAAACTACTGAGGCTAGAGGGCTGCAAGTTGGTATGTTGATCATCCACCCTCCAATCTTCAAACGTACCAAATTGCAGCCCTCTAGCCTCAATAGTTTTTTTACTTTATTTAAGGTTAAAGTTAGCCATAATCGTACCTCTGGCAACGATATAGGACGGGCCACCACCGTGTCGTGGATAAAGTTTCGTAGGCCGCGGCTCATACAGCATTATACCGAGACTACCGAAAGATAGATCTATTTTCGGCGGCCTTGATTACGAACTGTACAGAAAACTCGATTGCGCCGAAGCAACTTCGGCGCATATTTTACATGTTATAATTTTTTTTTATTCCTCTCTGCATCACCATTTGTCCCTGAATTGTTCTTAGCACTTATTTCCGCCTCTTCATTTTCGCATCATTATTCTCTCCAAAATTATTATTCCCTAGCCTTTATCCCTCCTCTCTTCCTCTCCCTTCTTTATTCGGTAATTCCTCCTCTTCCCATTCATTTGCTCTCTCATTGTGACTCCGGGTCACCATAGAAGCTGATCTTCGCTAACAAGGAATGGGCGGAGCTGGGTGGTGTTGGGGGCGGGGTTTTGGGTGGTGGGCGTGGGAGTGGGTTTGTGGGAATGGGATGGTGACCCATCCACATACTTATAGTACTCCCCTCCCCCCCACTGAAAATGGAAAGAAGTGGGAGGAAATTTGAATTTTGTCGAATTTCTTTCAGATTTTTTTTTATGTTGGTATTTTTTTAGATTGTCGAAAATTATATATATATATATATATATATATATATATATATATATATATATATATATATATATATATATATATATATATGTCTTTATCAATTTGAAATTTTTATTCTCTGTATTTTTCAATTTTTATTCTAAAATATTATATATATTTTTGTTATATATATATATATATATATATATATATATATATATATATATATATATATATATATATATATATATATATATATATATATATATATATAGTTTTACTACAAAAATTGAAAGATACAAAATAAAAAGAATAAATATTTCAAATTCGAGAAAGATTTATATATATATATATATATATATATATATATATATATATATATATATATATATATATATATATATATACATGTTTGTATGTATGTACTGATTTTTATATATATATATATATATATATATATATATATATATATATATATATATATATATATATATATGATATATATATATATATATATTTTTTCTGATTTTGAATTGATTATATTTTTATATTGTATTTTTGTCTAATTTTTATAGTAAGACGCCATTCGGGCGTCTATTTAATTTTGTAGACTCGCTCTCTCTCTCTCTCTCTCTCTCTCTCTCTCTCTCTCTCTCTCTCTCTCTCTCTCTCTCTCTCTCTCATGTACGGGGATAACGATCAGCGGTCACCGGTCGTATAAATCTCCATCGCTTTCCAATTTGCTTACAAACTCCTCCATCTCGGCAGGCCCGCGTCATGAGTACGTAGGCCGCTTTTCGTTTTAGGCCTAAGCAGAAGGGACCAATTAACCAATTTTTCTTTTCCCCTTCCTTTTCTTTTTTTTTTTTTAGGGTCGGGTTGGGAAAGATATCTCCTCCTCCTCCTCCTCCTCCTCCTCCTCCTCCTCCTCCTCCTCCTCCTCCTCCTCCTCCTCCTCCTCCTCCTCCTCCTCCTCCTCCTCCTCCTTTTTTCTTAGGCCTATTGGGAGGACTGCTCATCATTATATATATATATATATATATATATATATATATATATATATATATATATATATATATATATATGTATAGGCTGTGTATATATATATTATATAATATATATACATATATATATATGTATATATATATATATATATATATATACAACATTAGTATATATATTCTATACCTTCTCTATATATATATATATATATCAACGCTTCATCAGCATTACATTGAACACCTGTAAATACAATGCATCATTCACTCCCATTTTCCACACACTCATACTTCCTGTACATTAGGCCTGTCCAGTCCAATAACTTTCTGTTCAAATATCCAACCCTTGCTAGGCCTTCCTCCCCTTCTTCCCCAGGACAGTTCTGAATTGTACATTCTTTTCACCAATATCTTGTCTTTCGTTTTCCCTACATGACTGAAACATCTCAAAATGCATTAATCCATCCTTTTCACCTATGCTAACATTTTTATCACTTCTAAATAACCCTGTCAATTCTTCATGCACTGCTTATTCTACACAAACAGTTCATCAACCACTTTCTTTTTCACCATCAACATCCACACTTCACTTCTATAGAGGAGACTTGGCTCAACAGGCCCTTCATACATTCCAACCTTTGCGCTCATAGGCATTTGAAGTTTCCTTCCATTCTTATGGACGCACCCTGCTGCCTCTCTTGTTTCAGAGCAGCTTACTCTTTAGATTATTTTTCAGTTTCAAGTATTCTCTATTGATTTTTCATCTTTTAATGTTACCTCTATTCCTTTTGTAGGTTCCGGTATTCTTTCTGTTCTTAAGTCAGTTTGAATTATGCTTTGAATTCCTTTATAAGTTTTAGTTTTCTGTAAAAGAAAACTATTTTGACGGCTTTGTCTGTCTATCCACACTCTTTCTGTCCGCACATTTTTTTCTGCACGTTTACTGTCCGCCCTCAGATCTTGAAAACTACTGAGGCTGGAGGGACTGCAAATTGTTATGTTGTTCATCCACCCTCCAATCATCAAACATACCAAATTGCAACCCTCTAGCCTCAGTAGTTTTGATTTAATTTAAGGTTAAAGTTAACCAACGATATAGGATAGGCCACCACCGGGCTTTGGTTAGGCAAATTGCAACCCCTCACTCAGTAGTTTTGATTTCATTTTAAGGTTTAGTTAACCAACGATTTCATGGGCATTTCTGCGGCTTATATACAGCATTATACCAAGACCACCGAAGTATAGATCTATTTTCGGTGGCCTTGATTATACGCTGTAGCGGTTGTACAGAAAATTCGATTGCGCCGAAGAAACTTCGGCTTATTTTTTAGTTGTTTAATATTCTTCCCATTCCCTTGTCCACTTCGAATGTCATTTTCTTCACCTTTGTCATCCATTATCATTCTTTCTGTTGCTTCGTCAGTGTTATGTATTCCTTCTGTTCCTGTTGTAGTCAGATTGTTCCCGTTATATCAGATTGTCAGATCAGTATTCCTACTGTTCCTTTGTCAGCAGACCTTTGCTACATTGGACACTATGTCTTTATCATCTTCAAGTATTTATCTATTTGTATATCTACCCATAACCCTTCTATCAACTCTGTGAGATAGTCTCGATGTCCCGAGACTATCTCGCAGCATGTGACTATCTCACATGCTGCGAGATAGTCTCGAGACATTGCGCCGTTTATTCCCGAAATTCCATTTGCTCTTAATTGTGGGTTGCACTCTTGTGCGTCAGCGAGCAAGCAGTAATCACTTTGGTGTAACAGGAAACGTGTACACTGATTGGTCAGTGGGATACTGTCATTGCCTGCAACCTCATTACTGAGAGAGAGAGAGAGAGAGAGAGAGAGAGAGAGAGAGAGAGAGAGAGAGAAAATATTTTCTAATACGGAACGGGATAGATATATTTTTGAGAGAGAGAGAGAGAGAGAGAGAGAGAGAGAGAGAGAGAGAGAGAGAGAGAGAGTGGAAATATGCTTTTACAATAACAGGTCTGTGTGTGCAAGATGAGCACTCCTTCAATAATAAGTAATAAACCCAACCACTTACTACCATTACTACAACTACTTACTTTCTCTCTCTCTCTCTCTCTCTCTCTCTCTCTCTCTCTCTCTCTCTCTCTCTCTGTTTTTGTTCAGTTGGGGAACTTGCCACGCAAGCATTTTTTGTTAACCTTTTTTCTCCACCTAAAGTAATTAACACATAATTTATTGTCTTTTTTTTTTTTTTTTTTTTTTTTTTTGCTTTGAGACGCTAAAGTAATTTGAGGTCTTCCCAGCTGGGAAGGTTCTGATTGTGGTTGTTATTGTTTGTAAACAATCTGTTGTTGACGAACGTGGATGTAAATTGGGAATCCCATCTCTCTCTCTCTCTCTCTCTCTCTCTCTCTCTCTCTCTCTCTCTCTCTCTCTCTCTCTCTGTGTGTCATACAATCGCATAGACACGAAGCTCTTAGTCCGTCTTTTTATTTTTTTTTAATGATGCAAACATTTTACTAAAACTAGATTCTCTCTCTCTCTCTCTCTCTCTCTCTCTCTCTCTCTCTCTCTCTCTCTCTCTTTACAAGAATTTCTTTAGAGGTTTCATTAGAGCACCTTATTATTACTTGCCAAATGTATTTGTATAAGAGAGAGAGAGAGAGAGAGAGAGAGAGAGAGAGAGAGAGAGAGAGAGAGAGAGAGAGAGAGATTTTCACAGTTTTACAGGAAAGATCTTTTTTGAAGGATAAGGACAAAGGACAGAGAGAGAGAGAGAGAGAGAGAGAGAGAGAGAGAGAGAGAGAGAGAGAGAGAGATTTTCCCAGTTTTACAGAAACGTCCTCCTTGGAAGGATAAAGGAAAAGAACAGACATATAGATATATAGATACTTGAGAGAGAGAGAGAGAGAGAGAGAGAGAGAGAGAGAGAGAGAGAGAGAGAGAGAGAGAGAGAGAGAAATAACAGCCACAACACATGTCAATTTTCGCACTTAACACCTCCAGAGTAGTCGTCTAAGCGTCCTGACGTCACAGATCATGAATCACTCAAGTGGCAATTGATAATGTGCGCGCATGATGCATGGCGGGTTCACTTAATGGGACTGAGGAGGGCCAGAAAAAAAAGGGGGCTGAATTGTTAAGTGGGGGTGGGCTATCGGGGCTGATAGGATCAGGGAGACTCATAATACTAAGGAAGAAGAGGTAAGGGGGACTTAAAATGACGTGGCCTATAGGGGCTGTAAGGTCTGAAATACTGAAATGCTTTACATGGGGCTGATTAGATGGCAGGGACTTACGTGGGAAAGAGGACTGTAAATGAGGGACTGATTTATTCTTATTCTAGGGGCTAAGGCAACTGAAGGGGCTGAAATGGCTATGAACTGAAAGGAAATTGGTCAGTAAAATATCTGTTTAGTAGAGAGAGGGGCTAAAAGGAGTTATTGGGACGGAAGGCTCTGAAAGGGACTGATAATGGGACTTAGGATCCATAGGGACTGAGACAAGGACTAAAAAAGAATGATAAGGAGGCTTATGGACTGAGGCAAGGTCTAAAAGGGACTGATGATAAAGGGGCTGAGGATCCATTGAGACTGAGACAAGGACTAAAACAGACTAATAATGGGGCTTAGAATCAGTGAGGACTGAGACAAGGACTAAAAGAGATTAATAATGGGGCTTAGAATCAGTGGGGACTGATACAAGGACTACAAGAGACTGATAATAGTCATGGCATTTACTCCTAATAGTCAGGATATTTACTCTTAATTGTTATGGTATATACTCTTAATAGTCATGATATTTACTCTTATTAGTCATGGAATTTACTCTTAATAGTCATGATATTTACTCTTAATAGTCATGGTATATACTCTTAATAGTCATGATATTTACTCTTAACAGTCATGGCATTTACTCTTAATAGTCATGAAATTTATTCTTAATAGTCATGGTATATAATCTTAATAGTCATGATATTTACTATTAATAGTCTGGGCATTTACTCTTAATAGTCATGGTACTGACTCTTAATAGTCATGGTATTTACTCCTAATAGAAATTGTATTGATTCTTAATAGTCATGGTATTCACTCTTAATATTCATGGTATTTACTCTTAATAGTGATGATATTTACTCTTAATAGTCATGACATTTACTCCTTATAGTCATGGTATTGACTCTTAATGGTCATGGTATTTACTCTTAATAATCATGATATTGACTCTTAATAGTCGTGGTATTGACTCTTGATAGTCGTGGTATTGACTCATAATAGTCGTTGTATTTACTCTTGATATTCATGGTATTTACTCATAATAGTCATGATATTTACTCTTAATAGTCATGATATTTACTCTTAATAGTCATGAAATTAATAGTCATGGTATTTACTCTTAAAAGTCATGATATTTACTCTTAATAGTCATGGCATTTACTCTTAATAGTCATGATATTTACTCTTAATGGTCATGGTATTGACTCTTAACAGTCATGAGATTTACTCCTAATAGTCGTGGTACTGACTCTTATAGTCGTGGTATTGACTCTTAATAGTCATGGCATTTACTCGTAATAGTCATGGTATTGACTCTTAATAGCCATGGTGTTGACTCTTGGTAGTCATGGTATTGACTTAATAGTCGTGGTATGGACTCATAATAGTCATGGTATTAATAGAACCTTAATACTTATGACATTTACTCTTAATAGCCATGGCATCTACTCTTAAGAGTCATGTATTTACTCTTAATAGAAATGGTAATTCTCATAGTTTAACACTGGCCGCTGTGTTCGTTCTGTATTGATAATTATTTCACAGTATCTATCACTGTAGTCATGGTATTTACTTTAACTATCATAGGATTTACCGTCATGGTCCTGGGATTTACTATAGTTCGTGCTGGTAATCTCTGCCTTCCCCTTTTATTGTATCTCCATTCATATTCCCTTTCTTCCATCATGCTGTCCACCCTCTCCTAACAATTGCTTCATATTGCAACTGCGAGGTTTTCGAACCTTTCTTCTTTCAATTGTCCTTTCAGCGCCGAATGACCTCGTAGGTCCAAACGCTTCGCCTTAGGCTTAGCTAAAGTCTATATTCCATTCCAATATCTGCCCTCGGGGCCATGGTATTGTCTATCACTTTGTAAGTATTCACTTTCGTAGTAATATATTTATTATTTAAAATGGTAGGGGCAGACTTTGGAGCTATCAGTAGACTGATGAATTTCGTGACGAGGAATAAATGACCAAAGCACATTTTTGATTCACTGTTTTCATGATTTGCCGCTACGCTGGTGCTAGAACTTCAAAATAAATGATTAAAAATGTGTGTTTGATTGTTTTTCGTCATGAAATTCATCAGTCTACTGATATATATATATATATATATATGAATTAGCCTTTCATAGACAACGTAATTGGTTAAGCAACTTTCCGGGTAATGAAAAAGGAGGTAGAAATGACCAAGGAAAATAAAAACAACAAGAACAACAACAATAATAATAATAATAATAATAATAATAATAATAATAATAATAATAATAATAATAATAATAACCTCTAACCTTTCAGTAATATGAGTGATAAATAACTGAATACAATATATATATAGTTATATATATATATATATATATATATATATATATATATATATATATATATATATATATATATATATATATATATATATATATATATATTTCCTCTGCGCTTCCTCCTGTGTCCATGCTTTTTCGGCGAAGGAGCCCACCCGCTGCGGGCCCTATAGAGGTCGGTGATGGGGCTGGAAATTACGTCTGGCCGTTTCTTCAATGCTTGTCACCGCCAGAAGTCGTCGCGAGACGCCCTTCCTTGCGTTTTGTGTGGGTGCAGGAGGGGTGGGGGCGTGGAGGGGATGGGGAGAGGGTGGTGGTATTTGGGGATGGGCGGGGGCGGTGGGGCGGTCCCAGGTTTGTGAAAAGCAGCAACTAGCAGAAGCGACGGTTTTGCTTATAAATAAACTGGTGTGTGTGTGTAAGAAATGGTGTGGGTGAGAGAGAGAGAGAGAGAGAGAGAGAGAGAGATAAGGGGGATCAAATATAAGATTTTAAATAGGCATAGGATTATAAAGTTGATGAGATAGATAGGAGAGTATTTCTGTAGTTTGTGGAGAGAGAGAGAGAGAGAGAGAGAGAGAGAGAGAGAGAGAGAGAGAGAGAGAGAGAGAGAGGATCAAATATAAGATTTTAAATAGATACAGTATAAGCTGATGAGACATACAGACAGACAGACAGAAGTACCTTCATCTTGAAAGCGTATTTCTGTCTATTTATTTAGTTTGGAGAGAGAGAGAGAGAGAGAGAGAGAGAGAGAGAGAGAGAGAGAGAGAGAGAGTAATTAAATAGATTAGCAAAAACAACGAAGTGATATATTAATTTACCAAATGTATGAAAATTTGATTCAGGACTAAAAGCGTTTTTGGTTTGATTTATCTTAAGAACAAATACGAAGAAGTAGAGACTTCAAGAGTTCATAGTGTGACCTTTGTATTTGCGTAGAAAATTAGCAAATTTATATTTCCACCAGAAGCAAAAATGCTAATCATGAACTCGATTTTACCTCCGGGTTACCTGTTCAGGCATTCCACTTGTCAGAGTGTTTTACCTGTCTGAAAGTCTTTATTGTTGAGGATGGTTCTTGTTCATATTTTCCGAGGCATTTGACTTCCTGTTTTGGCAACATATTCGTTACAGTGCTGAGGGCCATCTTGTCTCCATTGCGGCGCCCCGACAACTCTGTTGTTAGAGATATAACGAGAAACGCAACAAGGAGGAATTGTTAAGAGGACGGACTAATGATGCAGAAGACTCGCTGAATCTGAATGCTAATAATATAGATCGAGTTGCTTGTCGATGCCAAAACCCTGTGAATTGGACGGATGTGTGTGTGAATGGGTTCGTTTTGTACACAGGCTAGACTGGGGAGGTGTCTGAATAACGGGTAATAGAGCATTTTGGTTCATCACACCTGCTGCTTACTCGGTATTCGTTTTGTACACAGGCTAGACAGGGGAGGTGTCTGAATAACGGGTAATAGAGCATTTTGGTTCATCACACCTGGTGCTTACTCGGTAGGTAAGGAGTGGGAAGTATTAGTTCTTGAGTCGTTTGGTCTAGATAATCAGAATTTTAATTTTTTTTTATTAAGGGGTGTTTTTATGTTTGGGATTTTATTGTTGGTTTCATCTATAATTTTTGTTTTTTATTGTTCTTTAAGAGGTTTATCTCGTCTAGATATTCAAAGTTTTATTTTATTTTATAAAAGGTTGGCTGGTCTGGTTGAAGTTTATCCTGTGCTGCTGATTAAAAATGATTGTTTATGGTGGTTTTTAAAGGGTTAATTCTTATGTAAGTTTTAAAAGTTCTGACATTTTCTCTGTGAGTTTTTTTCAGCTAGATATCTGGAGTTTTTTAATTTTGGATTTTTTAAAAGGTGGTTTTTCATCTGGATTTTTCAATATAGATATTTCCATGAGTGGGCTGTTGCATCAAGGATTTTTAAGGGTTTAGTTTCATGAGCGAGTTGTTTCATCCAGAGGCTTAAAGCTTGTGGTTTTTACTTTTGCATATGTTTATTTTTTCGTGAGTGATTTATGTATAGACTTTAAGAGCGTACATCTGTGAAAGTGGGTTGCATTGTGAAGATTTTTTGAGTTTTTGCCTATTTCATGATAGATTTTCTTTTTTGCATAGACTCTACGAGTTTTTTTTTTATTCACGAGTATGTAGTTTTACTTAGATTCCAACTTGTCTTTCCCTCATGAGTAGGTGGTTTTTCCTGGATTCTAAGAGCTTTTGTGTTTGTCTATACATTACTATTTTTCACTTGTTTTTTATTGTTTTCTTTTTACCTAGACTGTACAAGCATTGAATTTTCCACTTATGGGTTCCTGGGTTCCTTCATCTTGAAGTTTTTGCTTTCTAAATGCATTTATCTTAATGTTATTCTTTATGGTTTTAATGATTCTGTCGTCAAGATGTTTAAACTTCAATTCTATATTCTTACCTTTTAAATTTTTTCTGACTATTGTCTTTTTTTCTGCTTGATTTTCATATTTAGGAATCGTGAATTTTGTTTTTCTGAAATTCTGTTCACATGATTATTTCATCTTTCTCCTTTACTTTTTACAGGTAAGTTCTACCTTAAATTCATCTGTTGTCGTCGTACGAGGGGTTTGCAGTCCGAAAACCCTCAAGATTAGTAAGTTGTAATTTTTTTTTTAAATTCCGTAACAGTATTTTCCTCGTTCGTAGTGAGTTAGGATATTTTCCTCATATATTTTGTGGTCCATAATATTTTGTATATGTTCTTCCTTGTTGGTACACACGTGCAGTTATTTATTTCTTTTTTAGTTTTTTTTTATATTTTTAGCCAATATTTCTAGCTTTGGGAAATTGTGGACTCAAAGAATGTCAGTTATGACTGAAAATTAAGTTATATTGTCACTGAAGTGTTTTGCAAAATAGATCTTGTCTTCCTATTTGAAATAAATAATTCTCTCTCTCTCTCTCTCTCTCTCTCTCTCTCTCTCTCTCTCTCTCTCTCTCTCTCTCTCTCCTATGAATCATTCCTGAAAATAAACACCCTGAATCCATATAAAAATATTATTCGAGGGAAGAAGACACGCAATTACTACAACCTCATAAAATACATAGTTGGTAACTCGAGCTCCCAGTACACGAGAATAAACATAACTTTAAATGCCCAAACTGGCACCTTAGTATCCCCTCCCCCCGTGTGCAGTGATAAACAGTCTTAAAAAATTTGTGAGTCAGTCAGAAATTACTTAGGTAACTGGGAAGGTAAGGGAGGTTAAAATGACTTAGGTAATTGGGAAGGTAAGGTCGAAGAGGCTTACTCGGTGGGTTTGTGTACCATAAATATTTTTGGGATTTTAAGTGGAACGGGGAACGAGTCATTCAGTTTTTTTTTTTATTTTTAGTTTGTAAACAAATTCATTCATGAAATTACTCACTGTAGTAAGTTGTAAGTTTGGCATTAATTATTGTTTTATATTTGACATATTGGAGTCATGAAGAGCCTTTGGTTTGTAAACAGATTCAGAGATTACTCCGTGCGGTTGTAAGGAATGAGTCGTTGCTTAATACTTAATATTGCTTTTATTCATTTATAATATTATTTTGTACTTTAAGTCTTCTAGAATTTAAATACAATTGGAAACACGAGCCATTCATGATCTTTAGTTTCCTGTAAAAGAAAACTATTGTGCCGGCTTTGTCTGTCTGTCCGCCCTCAGATCTTAAAAACTACTGAGGCTAGAGGGCTGCAAATTGGTATGTTGATCATCCACCGTACAATCATCAAGCATACCAAATTGCAGCCCTCTAGCCTCCTCGGTAGTTTTTATTTTTATTTAAGGTTAAAGTTAGCCATAATCGGGGCGTGGTTAAAGTTTCTCGAACCGCGGCTCGTACAGCATTATACCGAGACCACCGAAAGATAGATCTATTTTCGGTGGCCTTGATTATAAGCTGTAGCGGCTCTACAGAAAACTCGATTGCGCCGAAGAAACTTCGGCGAATTTTTGACTTGTTTTTTGTAAGTAAATACGTTTGCCAAAAAAAAAAAATGGAGTGCATGCCTCCGCCAGTGTCCAATCCCTGAGCTGCTATTTTTTTTTTTATCGACCTCCAAAGAAATCTAATAGGTTGAAGTAAAGGCTGATCCACATTATACCATCACGTCACCGACGCATCACGTCACGTAACCGTCCCATCACGTTACGTCACCGTCCCATCACGTCACGTCGCCGACACATCACGTCACGTCACCGTCCCATCACGTCACGCCGCCGACACATCACGTCACGTCACCGTCCTATCACGTCACGTCACCGTTCCATCGCGTCACGTCGCCGACACATCACGTCACGTCTCCGACACATCACGTCACGTCTCCGACACATCA
>NC_089785.1:18972706-19007706 GCF_040412425.1 Macrobrachium rosenbergii | reverse complement strand
TTTTACAATTTAAAGAAGGTTTATGTGGATGGAAAGTATCGTCAATTCAGTGCAGTACATTATATCATCAGTTTAAAATCTCTCTCTCTCTCTCTCTCTCTCTCTCTCTCTCTCTCTCTCTCTCTCTCTCTCTCTCTCTCTCTCTCTCTCTCTCTCTTAGGACATGAACTAGTGTGTGTACGTCATCTAATAAAGTCAGTAAGGACGCCTCTTAACAGACAAACAAGGAGACATTACAGACAGGTGTATACGAGTGGCATATACTTAACAGCCACTTGAGGAGAGAGTGTTACCTCCTCGAGGCCCTCCCTCTGTTGTTTACTTCCTCTGTGTTCCCCTCCCTTTTGTCCTCTCTTTCACCCCAGTTTTTCCCAAGCTGCGACCTACAGCAGTCGACTAAACAGCCAGGTACTTGATTCAGTGCAGAAATGAACAGAGGTGAACTGGGGATCGAATGATGCTCATTAAGTTGCGAGTTGTATAATCTTACAGAATTAAGAAAAAATAAGAATAAAGTAATTCAATAAAGAGAAAAGAGAGTAATTGGAAGATAATAAAAGAACACGAACGATCACGAGAAGAGCGTACGTTCAAGCACCCCTCCCAAACGCTCCCACCGCCCCCTCTCAGTCCCCACCCTCTCCACCCTCTTCGGTATATCTCTTATCTCTCCTTCGTATTATAATGACGCGAAATGGAAGAACAGGAAACGAAGAGAATTGTCTCTTAATTCTGACGTTATTGATGGAGAGAGAGAGAGAGAGAGAGAGAGAGAGAGAGAGAGAGAGAGAGAGAGAGAGAGAGAGAGAGAGAGAGAGAGAGAGAGAGAGCTTAGGCGAGGGCTGGGGGACTCTTATTGAGTGATTGTGGCGTCACTTAAGGGCATGTCAGGGGCATTATTGGGGCATTGTGTAAGGTGAGGGGCCAAGAGGAAGGCGAGGTCTTTTTGCCATACAGGTGATGATTGGTTGGTCCAGGGGGGGGGGGGGCTACGGGTGGTTTTATAGGGTGGGAAAGGATGAGGGAAGGGAGGAGGAGGAGGAGGAGGAGTTTAAAGGTGGTTGCACATTTGTATGTATACACACTATACATATGTATACAGTATGTATATACAGCTATATATATATAACTATTATATATACATTGATACATATACATGTATATACACACAGACACACACACACACACACACACACATATATATATATATATATATATATATATATATATATATATATATATATATATATATATATATATATAATTCATTTACCAATATTAAGCCTCCAATGTCGATTAATATCAAGTTCACTATACCTCGGGAATGACCTACACCCAAGAGGAATTATAATTGATAAATGCTTCGTCCACAGTGAGATTCGAAATACTACATGGTTTAGCAACCATGATGTACAATGACTTTTGACCACTGGGCTATCAGGAGAGGTGTGAGTTGATATCGACTCTGCTGTACAGATGTGTGTCGAATTGAGGTGTTGTACTTAGAATCGTTATCAACTCACCTTCACCATGGTAACAGATTGGGAAGTTTTGTAATACGTTGCTAATTATGAATTTTTGTCAAAAATTCATAATTAGCCGCGTATTATATACATAAATACTTTTGATAATTCCCTTTCGGTGTAAGTTATTCCCGAGGCGTAGTGAATTGGATATTAAACGGTATTGTGGCTTGATATTTGATATATATATATATATATATATATATATATATATATATATATATATATATATATATATTATTGCCATTTATGGTGTGACTGCATGAGGCGTTAGACCTTCTAATTCTCAATAAGTATTGTGGGATGAGATTGCTACCCCCATGCCTATTTCCATCATTCCCATGGCCCACTATATATATACATATATATATATATATATATATATATATATATATATATATATATATATATATATATATATATATATATATATATATATTATATGTTTATATATACGGATAGATAGACAGATAGTATAATATCCTTTATGTTTATCATGTGTTAAGAAGAAAGCAGCCTTTTGCCCCTGGCAAATGACCTTGTCCTCTCCTCGCATTTCCGAAAGCAAGTTCAGATAGCAGGAATACTAGAAGCCAGAATGAGACACCGCTTAGACGTCGTTTGTCATGTTGTTAAGGGGTTTAGCATTGTGTCTGGTATTTCTTGAATGCTGGGGAAGATATCCTTTCTCTCTCTCTCTCTCTCTCTCTCGAATGGATTTTCTGTGATTCTTCTTCTCTTCTTGTTGCTCTGAATGAGAGTTATAGATGCTTGTATTTGCATAAGCAGTTATAATGCCTTGGTATGTATAATATATATATATATATATATATATATATATATATATATATATATATATATATATAGTTACAGTTTACATTTTATATATATATATATATATACAGTTATTAATTTTATATCATGTATACATACATACATTATATACACACAAACACACATATATATATATATATATATATATATATATATATATATATATATTTATGTATGTATACATAATATAAAATGGAAATTGCCAACCATACTGTTATTATGTACGAAATGTATTATTATTATTATTATTATTATTATTATTATTATTATTATTATTATTATTATTATTATTATTATCATCATCATTGATGTCCATTTTTGTGATGCGTTTATTGAGGGTAGTAATGCACCTTTACAAAAAAATAAGTCAAAGAAAAAACAATTCCCGCGCGTACCACGAACGGAACACACTACTTATCTCAACGGAATGTCAAACAAAACCCAGCAGACGGGTTTGTTTTTGAGTCTATTTAATAATTACATCCGCAGCAGCGCAGAGACGGATTCGTAAAGGAACTACTGCACCAGTCGACAGAGTGAAACAAAAACTAACTTCCATTAGGCAGAGTAAACGGAGTGATCAAGCGTCGATCTGATTCCCTTGTCAAAACAAGCAGGAAGGAAGATGTGATCTACTGTAGAGCGACTGTGCGCTGTACCTCCATCTGGAATCCCTTCTCTCTCTCTCTCTCTCTCTCTCTCTCTCTCTCTCTCTCTCTCTCTATATATATATATATCTATCTCTATATATATATATATATATATATATATATGTATATATATATATGTGTGTGTGTGTGTGTGTGTGTGTGTGTGTGTGTGTGTATAACTGAATCACGAAAGTATGGAACGTGATGAATATATAAATAAAGGAAAGTGAAACGAAGGAGTGGTGCTCGGCCTTTACTTAGTGATATATCGTCCTAACTGTTAAGATGCTTTTAGTGTGGGGATCTTTGACTCCCCTGCAGTGTAATGAACATTGTTTAAATATAATTTTAATAATTTTTGTGAAAGGAAAGAGAAGTAGAACACTGTCTTGAATTAAATTCCGACGATATTCCTAAAGGTCCCAAGGTCAACTTCTGCTCCTGTAGATGAACCTTGATTTCACTGGCAACACAAAACCTTACTTTCAGTCTCTTTGAGCTAGGGATGGCTTGTTTGAGGAGCCCTTAGGCCTACCTGATGTTTCATCGTCAGCCACTGCCTGGTTCTTCCAGGTTCTAGCTTGGGTGGCCTGTCCTTGCATCTTCTGCTCGTGAGAGACTTTAAAGGCTTTTGACCAGTGGTTCTTAAGCTTTTTATTACCACGCCCCCCCTCTAAGAGTTGGTCCTTCCCTCCACGCCCCCCCTTGTATCTATGAGTAAAATTCCCTTGCAGAGTTAAAGGAAAATAAAAGAAAAAGAGAAGGAGAAGGGGTTTCGAGGGGTAGGGAGGGAGGTAAATAATCACAAATCACAAAACATGGTAAGCCCAACGAGTCTAACCAGAGTAGCAGACTGTAGGAAACTAACGTTATAAGGAGACACTTTTGCATTTCTTCTTAAATTTCTGAATATTAGTTCCTCACTCTTGTTGAGAGAATAACGAATATAATTAGAGAATTTTCAATTTTTCCCTAGGGATCACGCCTCCCCTTGAAATTGCTGACGCCCCCAGGTTATGAACCAGTGCTTTAGACGCATTTTTCCAGTCACCTTCAACCAGTCATAGAATCACCACATCCAGTCTACCAGTTCTTTCCTTGAAAATTCTAGGTCTTCCTCCTATGTTTCCAATTCACTTCCCAGCAGTCACGCAGTTTTTGCCCGCTTTGCCCTCCGTCTTTATCAAACTCAGGGTTCTATGGCTTTTTTTGAAGCTGTTCTCCCATAATTTTCTCCATTTTTCGAGGTAAATCTTTGAATACATGGGCTTATTTAAGTTTATTTTTCCCATTCTCAATTTCACTAATTCCACAACTGTCTGTTTGCATACAACACCTCATTACGGAGGAGAATTAAAGGTGTCTATTCACTGCCCATTTATTGTAGCCATAGATATGGGTACAATAGGTCTGCTGTGATTCCAAAGTATGCCCAGTGGCATATCCGGTTTATATACCCCTTTTATGCCTGTTGTGAATGATTGGATATAGAGTTGGCCTGGCAAGTCACAGGTCGGCGGTTCAAATCCCCAAATGGGAGGTTAGTCTTTAATATTGTTATTTATTTCCAGGCGAGGTTGCTTGATGCTAGCTGCAAGCCCTTTCGTTCTTTTTACTGTACCTCCTTTCATATTCTCTTTCTTCCATCTTACTTTCCACCCTCTCCTAACAACAGATTCATTATTATTATTATTATTATTATTATTATTATTATTATTATTATTATTATTATTACAGGTTTGGGTCTTCATATTAATACCGTTGTGGATACTACACTTCCTTATTACCAGCTCGTATTTTTTCTTCTCTTTCTTTATATTTTCTTTTATTTGCTGCGTTTTAGTTATCTTCCTGTTGTACTACTCACTTTTATTACTTATTTCTTTTTCCTTTCCATTCTTCACAAACTTGTTTATATATCCATATCTATCCATCCATCTATCTATTTTTTTTCTCTCTCTCATATATATATATACACATATTTATATGTATATTGTATATATATAAATATATATGTATATATATATTTTTGTGTTTGTGTATGATGGCGTATGTGTGTTTGTGTATATGTGTGTGAATGAGTCTCTGAGCAGGCCCGCAGCTCCGAAGCCGAAGCAGACACGAGTTATACGAGAGTTAATTCCTTTATGGGCTATGTAAGTGCGTAAGTAACGTAAGTATAGAAGTTCAGAGATCACGACCTGCCATTATCAATTTTCCATCCATTCCTTTCGATCGTCTTCTTTTTTTTTTTTTTTTTTTAGGGATAGAGGTTAATGTGTGTGTGTCTGTGGGTACTTCGCCGGAATGCGGTTAAGGAGGTCTCCCGTCTTAAAAGCCCTGGGCTGTAATTAGTGCTTCTCTCTCTCTCTCTCTCTCTCTCTCTCTCTCTCTCTCTCTCTCTCTCTCTCTCTCTCTCATATCTGCTGTGTTCTCTCGACTTTTCTGTCTCTTCTGCTAAAACTTTGTAGTTTTAGAAAATATTTGTGTTTGTTCGTGTATGTGTGGGTGTGTCCCTGGGGGTATGGACGTTTGCACCCAAAACCTCATGACATTTTATTTTTTTTGTCTGTTTGTTTCCTCTCGTATGTTCGTGTTTGTACTTGCCTGGTGTGTGTATGTATGTATGTATGTATGTATGTATGTATGTATGTATGTATGTATGTATGTATGTATTTGCTTCTTGTCGTATGTATGTGCAGCGTACTTGCCCGCCTTTTCTGTATGTGTGTTTGTTTCCTGTCGTCTGTACGTTTGTGCACTTTCTTGTATGTCTGTTTTCTCCCATTTGCCCGTTTGTGCAGTTGTCCGGTGTGCTTGTGTGTCCGTTTGTGCACTTGCTTGGCTTGTGTATGTGTGTTTGTTTCCACTCCTATGTCTGTTATACCTTGCGTGTTTGTGCGTATGTATGTCTGTATGTATCGTCTCGTACGTTTGTTTGTGCAATTTCCCGGCGTGTTTGTGTGTGGTTGTGTGTTTGTTTGTTTGTATCCTGTCATATATCCGTTTGTGCAGTTGCCCGACGTGTTTGTGTGTGTTGTTTGTATGTCTTCGTGCATCGTCTCGTACGTTAGTTTGTGCAGTTCCCCGTCGTGTTTGTGTGTGTGTGTGTTTGTGTCCGTGGGCGTTCGGCGGCTTCGTAATGGCATTGAATCCAAAGTTGGCAAACTGTTCTCCTTTTATTTCCAGTCTGTGTCAATTAAAACTTGGCGGCGACGGATTTCCGTCCGTCTGTTCCCGACGGCGAGGGCGGCGGCCCCCCCCCCACCCCCACCCCTCGCGTCAAAGGAAATTCATTTGTTATTATTTTTATTATTGTTGTTAGTTTTTTTTGTCAGAAAAAAAGTTCTTCAGTTTTTGACAAAGTTTCGACGGTCTGGAGGAGTGATTATTGTTTATTATTTATTATTATTGATTATTATTTATTATTATTATTAACGCTCTTGCTTTTTTTTTATAAACGTTAATATATATATATATATATATATATATATATATATATATATATATATATTCATGAATATATATACAAATAACAAAATCCACGAAGGAAAGAGAAACAATGGAGTGCTGCAAGGCCTTTCGACTTCTAGTCCTTTACTTAGCTAATAAAGGACTATGAGTCGAAAGGCCTTGCAGCACTCCGTTGTTCTTTTTCCTTCGTGGATTTTGTCTTCATATATTCATCACGTTCCGTATTTTCATGATCTAGTTATATATACATGTATATTTATTTATATTAAATAATGACATATGACATATATATATATATATATATCTATATATATATATATATATATATATATATCTATATATATATATATATATATATATATATATATATATATATGTATGTGTGTGATTCTATATATATATATATATATATATATATATATATATATATATATATATATATATATATATATATATATATATAAATTTATATAAACAAATAACAAATAGTTTCGAACTAAAAAATAAACGCTACTCTGTGCGCGTATAATTATATGGGTATAAGGCCTCTGCCACTCGCTTCTCAATCCGGCTGACACAACAATGACACCATTCATCACCGTTCTGACACCGTCTGGCACCATTGTGACACCTCCTGACACTAGATAATAATTGTTGACCGATTCCCCTGAATGGGAACTGGCGTGAAAAGAGGATTGAGAAAGGGTATTTTAGCTTAACACTTGCTGATTCGTTGAGGTATTTAGGAATAAAGGATGGTAGGATGATGAATAGGGTGTGAAGCGTAGGATCATAGGATAAGTGAGGCAAGGATGGCAGTAGGATGCGTGCAAAAGGAATTTGAAGGGAAGGATAGTGTCCATGGAGTCAAATATTGAATGCTTGAAAGGATGTTGAGCCGACTTTCCTTTATGGAAATGAAGTGTTGATATTAGATGCAAAAAAAAAAAAAAGATAGGTTGATGCTGTTAAGATGAATGAACTATTTTTTTGTGTAGCTTAGTGTGAATGGTTGACAGGGGGAGAGTTACATAAATTCAGTGCAGTTACAGTAAAAAAAAATTGTAGCGACAATGATGATATGCATCCAAGCGTTATTAGATGGCACAGTAGCTATAGTCTGTGGAAAGAATGGAAGATAGGTTGGAACAAGCGTTATTAGATGGCATAGTCATGTGGAGAGAATGGAAGACGGTAGGTTAGAAAAAAGTTGACAGTCCTATAACACCATCGTTATTCTTGTCGATTTGAGAACAGATTGAATAGGGTTGGGAAAGTAATGGTTGGAAACAATGGTGGCATGGATTGTGGAGGGGAGAGAGTCACTATTTCGTAAGTCACCACTACAATAATCCCGATAGTGCTTCAGTTGCTGTCAGTCGATGTATCATTGCTACAAGATTGGAAGAGTACTGTGTTGCTCCACTTGATGATCCAGTACCGTAGAATGCTTGCTTGCTTCTAAAGAATACCGCCATACCACCTTTATACAATAAGCGCATGCCGCTATTGTAGGATAATTCTATGCTATTACTGTTTTGTTAAGTGGTACTTTACAGCAACAACCACCAGAGTGCTCATTATATATATATATATATATATATATATATATATATATATATATATATATATATATATATTACAATAGACTCTCCTCCTCACAATACTGCAAAGTTCCATATGTATTTATTATTATTATTATTATTATTATTATTATTATTATTATTATTATTATTATTATTATTATTATTATTATTATTATTACAAGACAAGCTGCAACCTTAAAAAGGATACCCATGTGTCGCAACTATAGAGTACCCATTTACATCTAGATTAGAATACCGCCTCGCCGCTGCTATAGAATACCACGTTTTCACTTCTATAGTGTCCGTATAAAGGGCCCCCATGCCACTACTATAGAGGAAAGTTTTACAATAATTTTAAGATACACCTATGTCATAAGCCAAGGCTATAGAGTACTCTCTGCCCAATTTGCCCAGGAACAGAGGCCGAATAATTTTTTTTTTTTTTTTTTTGAAAACAGGACTTGGGATTTTTGCTATGCACCGGCTGCCTTACCTTCCCTGTGGAACAGAAATAAATTTGACTCACATCCGGATCGAACCCAGGTCTTTCAATTGAAAGACGAGACCGCTGCCAACCAAGCCACGCAAGTCATAAAAGAAGTTGGAACCTGAGTACCACTGTACCCAAGGCTTTACCTGCGTGTTTTCCCCAACTTGGGGAAAACACGCTAGTATGCAGGCAGTTAGCCTGCCCAAGTAAAGACTTGGGCACAGTGGTACTCAGGTTCCAACTTCTTATATGACTTGTGTGGCTTGGTTGCCAGCGGTCTTGTCTTTCAATTGAAAGACCTGGGTTCGATCCTGATGTGAGTTAAAAATTTATATTCTCTTGATAATAACAACAGAGGCTTATTCTACAGAGTACTTAAACCAGAAGTAACCAACACACAGTCACGTGTGGAACAGAGATCAATTTCTGACTCACATCGGGATCGAACCCAGGCCTTTCAATTGAAAGGCAAGGGCACTGCCAACTGAACCACTCGAGTTCAGTTGCTAGCGCCCTTGCCTTTCAATTGAAAGACCTGGGTTCGATCCCGATGTGAGTCAGAAATTTATTTTTGCGCGGAGTACTTCTGTGCCGCTGCCGTAGAATACTGGAATACTGAAGCTATCGTATAGAATTCTGTCATGGCGCTTAACGGTGTCAGTGACCCCTGGTAGTTGCGACGCCAGATAGCTTATATTCGGTCAGTCGTTCATGTCATTTTTGTAGCTCACTATAAAGAGAGAGAGAGAGAGAGAGAGAGAGAGAGAGAGAGAGAGAGAGAGAGAGTACCGAGAAAGAGATTGAGAGAGAGAGAGAGAGAGAGAGAGAGAGAGAGAGAGAGAGAGAGAGAGAGAGAGAGAGCAGGTGTTATCCATAGATTGAAGACTTTTGTAATAGGTGCCATTCACAGGAAGCCGCTAGCAATTATCATCGGGTGCCAGACGGTGTCAGAAAGTGTCAAAAGTTCGGCGATGAGTCAACGGCGTGTCACGCGAGTGGTGAAGAAGCGCCGGGTGATGATTGCGCGTGTGCGTGCGCGCACGGACAGTAATTATTGATATGTAACAATCTGTTTTATTCATCAAGGATAAGAATATTTTTAAAACATTCCTTTCTACTGGGAAATGATAAGAAGTTTTATGATTTTTATAGATTTTTTATAGGTTTTTATAGATCTTTTCAACTGTGTTGTGATGTTAAGAAATTTTATAGATTTTTTATAGATTTTTTTTTTAAATGTGACAAAGTTTTGTGTTTTTCTTTCATTTGATGCCACATCAAATTGTTCTTTTTTAGTTTTCTGTAAAAGAAAACTATTGTGCCGGCTTTGTCCGTCCGCACTTTTTTCTGTCCGCCCTCAGATCGTAAAAACTACTGAGGCTAGAGGGCTGCAAATTGGCATGTTGATCACCCACCTTCCAACCATCAAATATACCGAATTGCAGCCCTCTAACCTCAGTAGTTTTTATTTCATCAAAGGTTAAAGTTAGCCATAATCATGCTTCTGGCAATGCAACAACAAAGGCCACCAAGGCCGGCTGAGAGTTTCATGGGCCGCGGTCCATACGGCATTATACCGAGACCACCGAAAAATAGATCTATTTTCGGTGGCCTTGATTATACGCTGTACAGAAAACTCGATTTTTTTTACTTGTTTATAATATTTTTCATAAAGACTGCCTTTGCACAATTTGGTGTTTTGCGTGAAATGTTCTGTTGTAGTGTGATGGTTCGTGTTACATTTCCCTGTTTGATGTGATGTGATGTAACTTCTGAAACTTCATGCCTTTTTACTTCCTGAAACTTCAAAATATGGATTGCTATTAAAATCGATATATGCCTTTCATACTCTTGTTGTGAAGTTATTACTCTTGATGTGAAGTTAATACTCTTAATGTGAAGTTATACTTTTGATGTGAAGTTAATACTCTTGATGTGAAGTTAATACTTTTAATGTAAATTTAATACACTTGATGTGAAGTTTATACTCTTAACGTGAAGTTAATACTCTTAATGTAAAGTTAATACTCATGATGTGAAGTTAATACTCTTAATGTGAAGTTTATACTCTTAATGTGAAGTTAATACTGTTGATGTGAAGTTAATACTTTTAATGTGAAGTTAATACACTTGATGCGAAGTTTATACTTTTAATATGAGGTTAATACTCTTATTATGAAGTTTTACTCTTGATGTGAAACTTGGAAAACTATTTCACATTTGAAATTCATGTAAAATGTTTATTGATCCGAACGTTTGTGTATCTACAGTATATACCCTCATTTCAATATGTGGAGCTTGCGTTATTGATTGATAGAAGCATCTTTGCCGTTTTTTGTGGCAGTTGGGTCATTTCATCTGCCGAAGTTATTTGCCCTACCCTCAGATGCTGGCTATACGGCCTGTGTGTCCAAACAATGGGCGATGACATAGCCTTGGTATCAAGCCCTTCCATAATATAATTATAATAACATGGGATCGAAATATGCTAAGATCATACGGCTTCTTCAATAATAATAATAATAATAATAATAATAATAATAATAATAATAATAATAAAATCAAAGTGGATCTTGTTTTGTCCTCCCACAGGTGACAGTAGGGGAGACATGACACAGCCACCCTCTCCCTCTGCAAACCGGTTTGTCCGCCCTGGGTGGGGGTGAGGTATGTAGGGGAACGGGAGGGGTAGGTAGGGGAGACATCCACAATCCTCCTGCAAACCTGTTTGTCCGCCCTGGGTGGGGGCGGGGTACGTAGGGGATTGGGAGGGTAGGGGAGAAAGCAGCGCCGCGTTCCAGCGTGTGTAACGTTTGCCAACAAGCTAATAATAATAATAATAATAATAATAATAATGATAATAATAATAATAATAATAGCATGAGTTATCATTGTCATGTTGCAGCAGCCTCGCTTCATCAGCCAGAGCCCCGAAATCGATCCCGCGTGTGGACAGAGGAGATCTACGTCCGTTTTTGTGTTTTGTTTAAATGCGTTGTTCATCTGTTGACTGAATTACTCACCGTGGGTAGCAGCCAAGGTAGTGTAGGGTGGGCGGGGGTCTAGGGCCCTCCTCCCAAAAGATTTTATTCCGCTCAGATTCCTCGTGATACGGAAAGGTAACCTTCTTAGAGCATACCTAGAATCCACATTAGAAGAAGAAGAAGAAGAAGAAGAAGAAGAAGAAGAAGAAGAAGAAAAACTAGGAGAATAAGAATGAGCGAAAGGAGAAGAAGAAGAAGAATGAGCGAAAAAAGGTCGCTGTAATGCCACTGTTTATGGAGATGAAGGCGCCTATAATATAACACCCTCGCATATAAACAGGCGAGCTCGCTTGCGCGCACGAACATACATACACGCACACGCAAGCACGCAAACACGCATACAGGCACAAACATACCCACGGACACTCCACTGAATAAATTGATCCATTCCAGTACTCGGTACGTTATGAAACTGAAGGCGCCAAGCATGCAACAAGCAGACTTGGGTGCGTTTGCATGCCACACACACACACACACACACACACACACACACACACACACACACACTTGCGTGCGCTAGCATACACACACACGCACACACACACACACCTTCACGGGAATTGATCTAGCGGGGTCTTGTCAATCACTCTCGTGTCGGCGTTGAACTAATTCAACAGAAATATATTCAACGTTGGTTCTCTACAGCTGTGCCACTGCTTGGGGGAGGAGGGCGGGGAGGGGGTGTGTGCAGGCGAGGTGTCCCCTGGTGGGGAAGGGCACTCCCTGGACGAGGGGATACCCCTGTGGGTGTATCCTACCGGAGTAATGGAAGGGGGCGGGGGAGAGCAGTCCCTGTGGTAGGGGCTGGTAGGATTTACCAAGTTAGCAACGTACCCCGGGGGATATTTCTCTCTTGAAGGAGGGTGGACCTTTGGCACTCCCAGTGGGAGAGGGATTAGAAACCCGTGGGAGAGTCTACCAAGGAGGCCAAGTACCCGTAGGGGGAAGGGGGGTTTACACAGTATATCCCCCTTGGAGGGGCCGGCAGGGGGAAGGTATTAGCACGTAGGAGGGTCTTACCAAGGAGGCCGAGTACCCTGGGGGCGAAGGGGGGTTTACACAGTATATCCCCCGAGGTGGGGCTGGTGGGGAAGGTATTAGCACGTGGGAGGGTCTTACCAAGGAGGCCAAGTACCCTGGGTGGAATGGGGAGCTGGGGTTGCACAGTATATCTTCCCTTCCCCTGGGGAGGACAAGCACCCGGGGGGAGGGAGGAGGGAGGAGGGGGGGTTTTAGATAAAAACTTTTACATCACACACCTGTGCCTATTGACATCTCGCATCCAGACTATGGCCTTTATTGTTCTGAGTCAAGAAAGAACAGTCGAGGTATTTTTTGTTTGTTTGTTTGTTTTGTGTTGTTTGCTGTCGCCGTTTGTTTCCAGGTGCTTTGTTCTTTTGTGTCGCGTGTTTCTTACGCGTTGGTCTCTCTCTCTCTCTCTCTCTCTCTCTCTCTCTCTCTCTCTCTCTCTCTCTCTCTCTCTCTCTCAGTGTCCTGTTCTCGTAGTTACTATAGTATTGCATTCATCTCTCTCTCTCTCTCTCTCTCTCTCTCTCTCTCTCTCTCTCTCTCTCTCTCTCTCTCTCTCTCTCTCATTATTTCCACTGAGGCTTCATATTGTACATGCATTCAGCCGTTCCTCTTTCTTCTCTCTCTCTCTCTCTCTCTCTCTCTCTCTCTCTCTCTCTCTCTCTCTCTCTCTCTCTCTCTCTCCTGTTTTCTTAGTTATCATAGTATTGCATTCATCTTCTCTCTCTCTCTCTCTCTCTCTCTCTCTCTCTCTCTCTCTCTCTCTCTCTTGTTTTCAGAGTTGGCATAGTTTTGCATTCTCTCTCTCTCTCTCTCTCTCTCTCTCTCTCTCTCTCTCTCTCTCTCTCTCTCCACTATGTGTCAGTGGTATTACATTTACCTGAGATGCCAATCTTAATGGCTCCTACAAGAAATATTTTGCCGCGAACTGTATGGATTTATTTTTACTGAAACGTGTCAAGTGAAAAGTTATAGGCGTACTCGGATTGCCATCCATTAGTTCCCACTTCCGTGGCAGCCACTTAACATGTTACATGTGGAAAGTTTACTTAAGGTTTCCTCAGTCTGTGTATATCTCACGCGATATCTTTTTTTTTTTTTTTTAGTTTTTTAGATTCTCTATTTATAAAAAGTAAGTAATTTTTATATTCTGTGTTTAACTGTGATTACACACACACTATATATATATATATATATATATATATATATATATATATATATATATATATATATATATATATGTATATATCATTTATACTGGATGGTATCTATAGTATTTATTAGGAAATATTACAAGCTTTCTAGGACTAACTATCTTCATCCTCTATAGATATTTAATTTAAAAGTACTTCATTTAGACTGGATGTCTTCATCGTATGGTAGATATTTAATTTAGGAAAAGTTACAAGTTTTCTAGGACTAACTGTCTTCATCGTCTGGTAGATATTTAATTTAGGAAAAGTTACAAGCTTTCTAGGGCTAACTGCCCTCATCGTTTGGTAGATATTTAATTTAGGAAAAGTTACAAGTTTTCTAGGACTAACTATCCTCATCGTCTGGTAGCCGTGAAGACAGTCCTGAAAAGCTTGTAACTTTTCCTGAATTAAATATCTCCGCTAGACACCACCCAGTTTAAATGAGGTCCTGTTATTAATTGCATTAATGTACAGAAGAAAGTGTAAGTGATAAAGTTTATATTATATATATACAGTATATATATATGTATAAATATATAAATATATATAATTGACAGCTTGGTTGACTGGTGAGCGGCAGCCCCCTGGGGACCAAGCTGCTGATCTTGCAAACGCAAGCCCAGTACTCTACCACTGAGCTGTAGAGCCAAATATGTTTAAAGTTGACATATTGTACTAAACATATCCAACAAATTTTTAAATCCGGGTATAAAAAATATTTACTCCTAAGGTACGGTATCAAAAATACCTTCTTAGAGGCTAATTTTTAGTTTTCTATAAAAGAAAACTATTGTGCTGGCTTTGTCTGTCCGTCCACACTTTATTCTGTCCGCACTTTATTCTGTCCGCACTTTATTCTGGCAGCACTTTTTTCTCTCTGCACTCTTTCTGTCCGCCTTCAGATCTTAAAAACTACTGAGGAGGCTAGAGGGCTGCAAATTGGTATGTTGAACATCCACCCTCCAATCATCAAACATACCAAATTGCAGCCCTCTAGCCTCAGTAGTTTCTATTTTATTTAAGGTTAAAGTTAGCCGTAAACGTGCTTCTGGCAACGATGTAGGACAGGCCACCACCGTGCCGTGGTTAAAGTTTCATGGGCCGCAGGTCATACAGCATTACACCGAGACCACCGAAAGCTAGATCTATTTTCGGTAGCCTTGATTACACGGTGTACAGAAAACTCGATTGCACCGAAGAAACTTCGGCACATTTTTTACTTGTTATTTATTTTATATATAAATTCATTTGATGTTATTTTGTATCTCTTTGTATTTCATTTCCTACCCAAGATACCAGATAACACGTGTCTTATTTGACAGTTTTTTTTTATAATTGGCTTTGGCAGCAGACATTAGCACAGCTTTTAAGATGTATCGTCGATAGACTCACACCTGCTTGTTTACCTGCCCTGAGTTCATGAGTAGCAATAACGTTATCACTAAATCTTCATCTTCAACTTTTTTTCACGTAGCTGTGATTTTTAGTTCGGGGCCGACGGCTTGGAAACTGTATGCTTAGGATTCTCAAGGAACTAAGGATCGATTCAATAGAGTTTATAAATTGGCGTCGCAACGGCTGTGGTCATTGAAAAAAAGATGCATATAAGGAGAGAAATTACTGTAGAAACTCTCTACACAGGCAACATCCTTCTTTGTGTGTGTTTGTGATTCATGTAATAGTGGTGTATGGTGTAGGGTGGCAGACCCCATGCTCTGTGCGTTTAGTCATTTTCAGGCCTCAGAGCAGTGGGAATCTGTATCATTTTCATTTCCCGGAAGCTGACGGAAATGTTAAAATTTCGCTCTCTTCAGCCCAAGAGAAGAACCCATCCTCTATTCAGCCCCAGAGAAGAACCCACTAGGCGCTCATCTGACGTGGAATGCAGTGCATTTGTATCCTGAACAGTTTTTTTATATTCTAGAGTAGCAATATCCATAGGTTGTACAGGTGACTGCCATCTAATGTACGCGATTGCCATTCGCAACCCGGAAAAATTATTGAATACTAATGTGGATGTTGGTTGGATGGAAGCTGCTAATTTGTTTAGAAAGTGTGCGTGCAAAAGGCTGGAAAGAAAGGGGAGTGTCGTGGAAATCAGAGATAGAATCACTAAAGAGATTGTTGAGCCAAATCTCCTCCATCGAAGTGAGGTGTGAATGTGTGATTTGATTAAAAAAGAAAGTTAAACTATTGAGATGGAATATTTGCTACGGGGATGCAACTTTGATTTAACAGTTGAAGTATAAATAGCATTATATATATATATATATATATATATATATATATATATATATATATATATATATATATATATATATATATATATATATATATATATGAATATTTTATATATATACCTTACAGACGTGTGACATATTTATGTCCACAAATATTAAGCCACAAAAATCATTCATCACCCAGCAGTATTTATCAGTCTTTCGATCAAACTTTCCGTAAACACGCATCTCCCACTCTTTGAAAAATAAATTTCTGAAAAAGTGAAATAAAAAAAAAAATTTACCCAGTAAAAAAATAATTTCAAAGATATTTTTTTAAACGTTTTTCAAAAACTCCGTGTCTATCGCCACCACAAATCTCTGTTCTGTGAATGCGGCCGTATCTTATCCATCTATTGGTAAACACGCCCGTTTGAGTACAAACAGATTGGAGCTCATTTGGCGCGGCGGAGACTCGTATTTCGACCAATAAATAAGGTAACTTCTTTCCAACGTTATGGATATACTAATAGTAATACTATTACTCGTATTGATACAGGTAGTAATGATAGTATGTCAAGAGGAATCCGATTCCATACAACATTACTGCTTCAACTGCTATGGTCATTATTTTCTACTACCGTTAGTATTATGGTAAAGGGGATATTGTGGGTATGTGAAATACTTTACTCATGCCTCTGGTTCTGTAATGTGAATTGGGTAGCAACCCCATGCCTCCATTTTCTCTGAAGCCACCCTCCCTTACCGGGAACTCCCGTAGGTGGGTAGTGCCGTCAGTGCACCTCATTAGTGCACTGTAGGCATTACTTAAGGGTCTTTGCAGCCCCCTTCTGCCCCGAGCTGCAACCCCCTTTCATTCCTTTTACTGTACCTCCGTTCATATTCTCTTTCTTCCATCTTCCTTTTCACCCTCTCCTGACAGTTGATTCCTAGTGCAACTGCGAGGTTTTCCTCCTGTTAAACCTTTCAACGTAACTCAGTTTCAAGTTTAGGCCTGAATGACCTCGTAGGTCCCCGCGCTTGGTATTTGGTCTAAATCCTACATTCTGTTCTAACCGGGAACGACTTTTTAGTGATCATTAAGTCATCACGATTCCGTGGCCGAGTGGATAGCGTCGTGGGCTCGATGCAAGGCAGAACAGAGGTTCATGGGATCAGGAACTTGCCAGTGTGAGCGGACATTCGTTGTAGAGGGTTATACCTTTATACCCGTTTCATTGTGTTGGGGCCAGCACTTACACTCCTTTTGTAAATAGATTTGGTGAAGACGGGAAGATGTCACTTGGAAATGTGGGGTTTTAGTGGTGTAAAAAATAACGTTAATGAAAAAATTAGTTATTTATCAAAATACTAAAGTTGGCTGAAGGAATTTTATGAAAAAAACTTGGGTTTAAAAATCATATTTTTTCTCAAATAGGTTTGGTGAAGACGGGAAGATGACACTTGGGAATATGGGTCCTTAATAGCGTAAAAAAAATAACAGTAATGAAAAAAATTAGTTATTGTCAAAATAACTAAAATTGGCTGAAGGAATTCTAAGAAAAAAAACCCGGGTTTAAACTCCATATCTTTTCTCGAAGACGCTTTGTAACTCGACAAGGAAATCAGGACGTAAAGACTGTAATTTACGGCGTTGTTTGGTTACAGCGAAAAGCATATGCATAAGTCAACGTCGACCAATGACGTCGCGGATATTGACGAAAACGCTGAGTTATGATTGGCTGCTATGGAACGGCTCCGAACCTTCGTATCGTTCCCTGCCCGTTTTTTTTTTTTTTATTTTTATTAATTCCGGCTGGTATTTTGGAATGGACCTGATATTGGATTTCTCTGCCGATGGGTTGTGAAATACTTCGATGTTTATGATAACTGATGTTTGCGAGAGGGATTTTTATGAACTGATATTTACGACAGGGTTATTTTTTTTTTTTTAATTTCGACCTGCCTTCGGATTAATGCTTTCTTGTTGACGGAAAGAGATGGTGGAGTCGAATTTTTTTTATATATATATATATATATATATATATATATATATATATATATATATATATATATATATATATATATATAATCTCTAGAGTCTGTCATTATTATTATTATTATTATTATTATTATTATTATTATTATTATTATTATTATTATATTTCTACGTTTCTTGTTATGATTGGTATTTTCCATTTTTATTATTACTATGATTAACATCATTATAGAGTCTTGCTATTTTCAATTTTCGTATTTACCCTTCTGGACCTCACTTCTGTAACCACCTAAGATCCGTAGCTGGAAATCAATCGTCTGCAATCTGTATTTTTAATTGTTATAATTTTTAATATTTTTTTACTTTTTTCCATAATTACTGTCATTACCATTATTATGAATTCTATTTTTCTACTTCGTCAGCAATGTATCTAGATTGTGTGTATTGTATTTGTATATTCCATGTATATGGCCCTGAGCTAAAATAAGGGATATATATACTGTGTATATGTATATATATATATATATATATATATATATATATATATATATATATATATATATATATATATATATATATTGTTATGAGCAGATCAATACTCTACGGAATCATCAGACTGAGATACCAGTGTCAGGCGTAAAATGTTCATTCATTTATTTATTATTTTGTTTATTGTATAGATATGATAGTTTGATATGGCAGATTAGTGCTGCTAGCAGAAGTAGAGAGAGGGAATTAAGAAGTAACTAATGTATGAACTAGCTAGCTCAATAGAACAATGACTGAAATAATACATGTAAAAGAGTGGGCTCTACTATACCATGCATATTTATTTATTTAATTTCTTGTTTATTGTATAAATATGATAGTTTAGTCCTTCAAATGGAAGTAGAGAGAGGGAGTTAAGAAATAACTAATGTATTAGTTAGCCAGCTCAACAGAACATTGACTGAAATAATACCTGTAAAAAATAGGCTTCACTGAATATTTATAGGAAGGAGCAGATTTCCCCTTCCCCCTTTCATTATAATAAGTCAGGCAGATGGGTCTGCCCAGTTCTTTTCTCCTCTACTTTCCATTTCAGACTTTTGTCTGTCGAGTGCCTACTGTTTTGTTCTATCCTGCGTATGCTTCGTATAGACGCCAAGGTTAAGTGATCGTAATTATGAGCAGTTGGGTCTTCCCCACTTTTCTGTGTTAAATCATATATATTTTTCCTGAAGGATTGGTTCTGTTTTACCTCTCCTTGGTTGAATGCACACACACACACATATATACTGTATATGTATATGTATGCATATATATATGTATATATATATATATGTATATATATACATATACATATATTTATATATGTATATATACATATGTATATATATACACACATTTGTATATATACACATATATATACATACATATATATTCATGTATATATACATATATATGTATAAATATAAGTATGTATATGTATGTATATATTGAAAATGAGTGCATTATTAAGTTTATTAATTATTAATAAAAATATAGGCTTTGAGAATATTATTATTATTATTATTATTATTATTATTATTATTATTATTATTATTATTATTATTATTATATTATGATGCATGCCTTTTAAACACCTCAGCCCCTACAAAAGGCATCTCCCCAGCGATAACGCTAACGAAGCTAAATTAAAACTACTTTACTTTACTCAGCCGAAATTATAATTTGAGGAAAGTATTCCGTGACGTCATGCGCTCAGTGGCGTTCAACGAGATATTATGTTTATGTGAATATTTTGACTGACGGTAATGTGATGCGCCAAGGAGTCACGCATGAATCATGCATTTGTCCGTAGTTTTCTTGTTGTGTGTTTATTTAGGTTTCTGTAAAGGAAAACTATTGAGGTGGCTAGTATTTGTCTGACCGTCCGCACTTCTCTGTCCGCCCTCAGATCTTCAAAACTACTGAGGCTAGAGGGCTGCAAATTGGTATGTTGATAATCCACCCTCCAATCATCAAGCATACCGAATTGCAGCCCTCTAGCCCCAGTAGTTTTGATTTTATTTAAGGTTAAATTAGCCATAAGTGCATCTAAATTAACCAACCAATCTGAAAGTGCATCTGAGTTTCATACAGCATTTTACCTGGACGTGGCCGAAGAAAGCGCATTTTTTGAACTGTTTTGTCAAATATTGATTCTGAAATGTCTCTGTCACCTAAGTTTTCTGTCATGTTTGTGAAGAATTGAAGCTAAACTTTCAAAGCAGTAAATAGTCAATATGTTTTACTTATGATTATTTGGTAGTAAAGTATCGAATATTTCTCTCTCTAATAGTGTTATGACACTCCAGTTTTGCCACTAATATGGCGAGGAGTACTTCCATAAATTGTTGCCAGTATTTTTTCTATGTTAGTTCCCTGAGGAATTTTGACGTCTGTAGATTGAAGCTTGGGTCTCATTGAATAGCCTGTCATGCAGCTTCTGATAATAATAATAATAATAATAATAATAATAATAATAATAATAATAATAATAATAATAATAATAATATCTCGGAAGAAGGTCTTCTCTCAGACAAACTTCAGACAGTATGGCCGTCTGGATGATGCCATACTATTCAATATAATAATAATAATAATAATAATAATAATAATAATAATAATAATATCAACGCATCGCTAACAGAAAAGTGATAATGAGAATTTTCACAAAAGCTGCCTCATCTACTATTCATAATGAAATTAGCAGCAGTCATAATAGCACTTGTAATATATAGTGACTTTGATATTAGTAGCAAATACCATGTTCATAATTGCCAAAGATTTGGCACTGCAGGTAATGTAATTAGCATTAGCAATTATAGCAGTGGTATTGGCGGTAACTGAAATCATTATTTATAATAATAAAATCCGAGCGGGTCTTTCTTGTTTACCGGGCGGGGTAAGTAGGGGATCGGGATGGTAGGGGAGACATGACACATCCACCCTCCTCCTGCAAACCTGTTTGTCGGCCCCAGGTGGGGAGGATTAGTTAGGGAATCGGGAGGGTAGGGGAGACATGACACATCCACCATCCCAAATACGTGCTGAAACAGGAAGGGTAACACTTTCTGGAGCCGCCCACTTCTCCAAGGGGAAGAAGGTAAATAGGTGAAGCAAAAACCTGTTATTTATTTCCATCGCCCTGGGGGAGACGCGAACCCCCAGCGACATCTGAGAGTCATACCACGACACTAACCACTATACCAGCAGACCAGCTGTCATAATAATGATAGCAGTGTGGTTTATGAATAGGTGCAGTAAAAATCGTGTTTATTATTATTATTATTATTATTATTATTATTATTATTATTATTATTATTATTATTATTATATTGATAGCAGTGATGTTTATGATTATAGTGAGCAATACTAACACGGTATAGAAGCCTCTATTGCTATTAAAGTTCTCTATTTGCAATTCTTTAAGGATTGGAAATGTTCAGTTACCCACGTGATGACATGCATGTGTTATGTTAAAGGACTTTTTCTTATTTTTTGTTTGATATTGTTTTGTTATCGAAGCTTTTGATATCAAAAGAACAGGTGGTGTGTGTGTTCTCTCTCTCTCTCTCTCTCTCTCTCTCTCTCTCTCTCTCTCTCTCTCTCTCTCTCTCTCTCTCTCGCTTGTTTATGTTGTTAAAGTAATTTTTTTGTTAGGTCGAAAAATTTTTATATTGAAAGTACCATTAACTAGAAATTTAAAAACAGTTCTTTGAAATATAAATCATAGAGAACATTCTCTCTCTCTCTCTCTCTCTCTCTCTCTCTCTCTCTCTCTCTCTCTCTCTCTTGTTTGTTTTGTTAAAGTGATTTTTTTCTGTCTGTTAGGTCGAAAAATTTTTTGTATTAAAAGTACCATCAACTGAAACACTTAAAAACATTTCTTTCAAATATAAATCATAGAGAACTCTCTCTCTCTCTCTCTCTCTCTCTCTCTCTCTCTCTCTCTCTCTCTCTCTCTCTCTCTCTCTCTCTTGTGCTTTGTTGTTAAAGTAGTTTTTTCAGGACGAAAAATTTTTTTATAAAAGTACCATCAACTGAAACACTTAAAAACATTTCTTTCAAATATAAATCATAGAGAACTCTCTCTCTCTCTCTCTCTCTCTCTCTCTCTCTCTCTCTCTCTCTCTCTCTCTCTCTCTCTCTCTCTCACTTCATTCCTTGTCCTTTTGCTCCACAGGTCACGTTACCTGATCCCTCCAAAGAGCTTTTAAGATCCTTATCAGGATGTTTAGGATTTTTTTTTCCTTTGGTTGTAAGTTTTTTTTTTTTTGATCACTTAATAGACAGAGCGATTAGGGATTGTCTTCCAATCCCTTTGTTCTTGTGAAGCCTCCCTTGTGTGTGTGTTTTTTTTTTTTGCCTGTAGTTGTTAAGGGTATGTTTTTTATTTGTTAGGGCGAAATTTTTTTTTATATTATAAGCTCCATTAACTGAAACATTTAGAAACAATTTTTTGGAATATAAATCACCAAGTACTATCTCTCTCTCTCTCTCTCTCTCTCTCTCTCTCTCTCTCTCTCTCTCTCTCTCTCTCTCTCTCTCTTTTCAAGTAATTTATTTTTTGTTTGGGCGAAAATTTCTTTATATTAAAGGCTTCATCTACTGAAACATTTAAAAACATTTTCCAATATAATTCATAAGGAACACATTCTCTCTCTCTCTCTCTCTCTCTCTCTCTCTCTCTCTCTCTCTCTCTCTCTCTCTCTCTCTCTCTCTTGCTTGTGTTGTTAAAGTAATTTTTTTTGTTAGGGCAAAAATTTCTTCATATTAAAGGCTTCATTTATTGAAACACTTAAAAATATTTTAAAATATTTTGAAATATAATTCATCAGGAACATTCTCTCTCTCTCTCTCTCTCTCTCTCTCTCTCTCTCTCTCTCTCTCTCTCTCTCTCTCTCTCTCTTGCTTGTCTTCTTAAAGTAATTTTTTTGTTAGGGCAAAAAGTATTTATATGTTAAAAGCTCCATTAATTGAAACATTCAGAAATATTTGTTTGAAATATAACTCAAAGGGACACATCTCTCTCTCTCTCTCTCTCTCTCTCTCTCTCTCTCTCTCTCTCTCTCTCTCTAGATAAATCCCCGATAATGGCACTCGAAGATCCTCCTCCATACGCCCATACATCCATACATTCCATACAGGCCTTCTCCGGACTTCTGGGTATCGCATTACCAGTCCTTAAGAGATCAGATATGAGAGAGAGAGAGAGAGAGAGAGAGAGAGAGAGAGAGAGAGAGAGAGAGAGAGAGAGAGAGAGAAGAAAAACTCCACTCGCAAGTATTAAAGGAGCATTTGACACAAGCCATCAACTTAACACCTTTCGATGGACAAAGGCCTTTGGATATTATCTTCTTCTTCTTCTTCTTCTTCTTCTTCTTCTTCTTCTTCTTCTTCTTCTTCTTCTTCTCCTTATTCCTCTTTTGCTTCTCATGTTTCCTTTTCATCGAGGCACGATTGTTATTATGATGAATGCTCCGGGTTGTATCTCCGTGGTTGAAGGCTCTTGGTTGGGTTTTGGGGTTCCTGGAAGGGGTCCACTTTTCGAGGGGGTTTCAAGTACTTCAGTAGCCTCTGTAAACCTCAACCCCAAAGACCCTTCATTCTTATGTTTAAGGGGTTGTGGGGGTTTTACTTCAACCCCAGTTTGCTTATATTGGCTTTCAAGGTTGGGGTTGGAAGTTCCTTAGCCCCATCTTGAATATTTATTTCTTTGTACGAAAATGAGTTTCTGATGTTCATATCCCATGGGGTTGTGGCGGGGGCGAGGTGGAGGTTGGAGTGAGGTTTGGGGTTAATCAGTGCTGGTGTTAGAGGACCCATAACCTTACCGTTAACCTTTTTCCCTCTGTATGAGGAATGAGGTTCTGATGTCTACACTTCAGTCCATGAGCCCCCAACCCCAGTTGGGGTTGTAGATGAAAACTGTTTGAGGTTGGGGTGTTTTTGTCTCTGTCCTAATGATGAGGTTCTGATCATGTCTCTATCAACTCCATAAACCTTCCACCCCATGGGGATTTGAAACCTCCCTATGGTTGGGGTTGAAATGCTTTTCAAACACCTTTGAACCCACAGAGGTCTGAAGTTCTGATGTCTCCACCTCAGTCCCTTTGTCCTATCCTAATGATGGGGTTGTGATCATGTCTCTATCAACCAGATAACCCTTCCACCCCATCGAGGTTTGGGGTCTTCCTCTGCTTGGGGGTTGTGGGTTCTTCAAACCCCCATGAACCCCAAGAGGTTTGAGGTTCTGATGTCTCCACCTCAGTCCCTACCCGAATTGGGTGTCTTTCCTAATGATGAGGTTCTAACAAGGCCTTATTAACACCATAAATTTGGGGCCCTCCACTGCTTGGGGGTTGTGGGTTCTTCAAACCCCCATGAACCCCAAGAGGTTTGAGTCCCCTGATGCGCTGCCCTGTTGGTTTAAGTGAGGACTTTGAAAAGGCCATGAGTAAATACCAGAAGGTATTTAGGCCAGAAGGTATTTAGGTGCCTTCATGATGATAATGATGATGATGATGATGATGATGGTGGTGGTGGTGATGGTGATGGTGGTGATGGTGATAACGGTAGTCTCTACAACGGCTCCTCCATGGTAATGGCTTTTTTCCTTCCTTTGTTCTTTCTCTCTTTCTTTTTGAAGTGTTTTTGTGGATGTTGACACTTGGCAGGAACCGAGTTTTACGCGTTTGCTTCTTAATTAGCTTCTTGTGTTTTGTTTGTTTTTCTCTCTCTCTCTCTCTCTCACTCTCAAGTTTTATAGGGTCAGTCATTAACATTTCTTTTACTCTCTCTCTCTCTCTCTCTCTCTCTCTCTCTCTCTCTCTCTCTCTCTCTCTCTCTCTCTCTCAAGTTTTATAGGGTCAGTCATTAACATTTCTTTTACTCTCTCTCTCTCTCTCTCTCTCTCTCTCTCAAGTTTTATAGGGTCAGTCATTAACATTTCTTTTACTCTCTCTCTCTCTCTCTCTCTCTCTCTCTCTCTCTCTCTCTCTCTCTCTCTCTCTCTCTCTCTCTCTCTCTCTCGTTTTATAGGATCAGTCATTAACTTTTTAACTCTCTCTCTCTCTCTCTCTCTCTCTCTCTCTCTCTCTCTCTCTCTCTCTCTCTCTCTCTCGTTTTGTAGGATCAGTCATTAACTTTTTAACTCTCTCTCGTTTTATAGGATCAATCATTAAATTTTTGTACTCTCTCTCTCTCTCTCTCTCTCTCTCTCTCTCTCTCTCTCTCTCTCTCTCTCTCTCTCTCTCTCTCTCTCTTAGATATACCGTGGAAAAATTAACTCTTTCTAGAATGACCCCGTGAAAAAGGTGGGGGACGAACTGAATGAAAGCACATTTTCAAAATTCATGAAACTTCACTGGAAAATATTCTTGTGCTGTTGTTTGGTGTTTTGTCTTTTGTTTCTTCCTGAATAATAATAACAACAACAAGAACAACACCAGTAATAACATTTAAATCTTGCTCTTGATGATCGTTTAATTTGTTTAATGACAGTAAAAGTTAATTAAACAAGCTCCCGGATAATGGGACTTATATTGAGATTATATATTCCTTATCTAAATGAGCATTCCAGGGTCCACGTTAATGGTTAAGCCCCGAAGGTAATCCCATCGGATATAAGCAGTTTTATAACTGACTGGCTCCATTGATCACTACGTCTCATGGTGTGCACGATCCACTCTTGGCTTCCTCATTTTATAGCAGACACTTTCAAACTTCTTCTCTAGTATCTGAAGTTTTTCTTCACCATCCCCAGGCAGGATCGAATTGTTGTTACTTTTCCCCCTTCTATTACAAAGTAGCCTTTGGATTCCGCTATTTAGTAGCAGTTTCCCCTCCTCCTTCGAGCTTTGGAACTCAGTTCATGCTTCTGAATTCCCTGGAGCATATTTTTTTTATTCAGCTTATATTTGAACATTGCAAATTCGAGATGTGACTTCTTGAATGTGGCATTCGCTTCCCTCTTCTGTGTTTCCATTAATGCTTTGATATGCCTTTACTGAGGTTGCAGACTTCGTCAGTCAGGACGGATTTAATTCGTGTTTTGTACTGTTCATGCAGTGACTTTTGTGGATTATTTTCTGTTTAATAAAAACATTTGGCTCTTGATTTTGGAATTAGTTCAGAATTTGTGTTAACTAGTGACTCCGGATTTAAACTGCTATTAAAGACACTGTGAGTTGATTGTAAAGACAATTGCTGAGTTTAAAGGGAAATTATAAATGATATTTTGGGAAGAATAAAGTTTAGGTAAATGGTACGAGAAAAATAAGTCCTTAGGAATCGTTGGAACCTCTCTCTCTCTCTCTCTCTCTCTCTCTCTCTCTCTCTCTCTCTCTCTCTCTCTCTCTCTCTCTCTCTCAGTTTTATAGGCTAAGCCATTAACTTTTTTTACTCTTTCTCTCTCTCTCTTTGAATGCAGTAAATATGTGCAATGAATTGCAAATATTGCAAGATGTATGACTGCCTCTCTCTCTCTCTCTCTCTCTCTCTCTCTCTCTCTCTCTCTCTCTCTCTCTCTCTCAGCCGCCATTACCTGGCCCTGGAGCCTTTAACGAAAAGGGCAAAGCCCTTCGAATCAATTATGGCCGATTGTGTGTTTATCAAAATACCTTTCCCTGGCCCGAACATCATTTTGGAATTATTATAGGTCTTGGTCCTTTAGGGTAAAGAGAGAGAGAGAGAGAGAGAGAGAGAAAGAGAGAGAGAGAGAGAGAGAGAGAGAGATCGCTTTTGATTTTGTCCTTTGAGTTTTCTGTAAAAGAAAACTATTGTGCCGGCTTTGTCTGTCCGTCCGCACTTTTTCTGTCCGCCCTCAGATCTTAAAAGATTCTGAGGCTAGACGGCTGCAAATTGGAATGTTGATCATCCACCCTCCAGTCATCAATCATACCAAATTGCAGCCCTCTAGCATCAGTAGTTTTGATTTTATTTAAGGTTAAAATTAGCCATAATCGTGCTTCTGGCAACGATATAAGACAGGCCATCAAAGGGCAGTGGTTAAAGTTTCACGGGCCGCGGCTCATACAGCATTATACCGAGACCACCGAAAGACAGATCTATTTTCGGTGGCCTTGACTGTACGATGTAGCGGCTGTACAGAAAACTCGATTGCGCCGAAGAAATCTGTATGTTTTTTTTCTCGTTTCAACTGCAGTGTATTTGTCGCTTTTCCTTTTGTTCTTTCTTTGCGTTGTTTTCATTTCCTTGTCTTCATCTCAGTCCTTGCTGTTTCCTGCTTCAAAAGGATGTGAGGAAAATTATGCTTGCAAAAAAAAAAAAAAAAAAAATAAATAAATAAATAAATAAATAAAATAAAAAACGAAAACGTCCTTCCATTGTGTGCGTCTTGACTGCGTATCTTCGGCTGTCTTTTGTTTTCATTAATAATTTTTTATATGTGAGTAATAGTTATTGAAGGTAATGTTTGTTAGTTTGTTAGTTTTTCTAACCATTTATGCGTTTTCTTGGTTCGTTTCTGAATTCTCCGTTTGGTTGTTTCTTTGTTTTCAAGACAGAGTGTTTTGTCGTAAATGGATGGAACCGCGATCTGTTGAAGTGATCTTAAAATAAATTAGCTGTGATAAGAAATGCTATAGGTAATTAGTAGCATAGCGCACCAGCGGATGCAGAAGAATTTCATTGGGACGTCCACCAATTTTCATATACATATACATATACATATATATTCTTCAGCATATCATTCAGTATTTAAGTCAGTGGCTTGAAATTATGAAACATGGACAGCTTAATCACCCATTCTATCAGTGATTATAATGATATACCTAATCCATTTTATTATTATCATTAAGATTGTTGTTAACATTTTTATTGTTATTCTTTCTCAACATTTTATTATTTCTATAATGGAATTATTTTTATTTTTCCAATCCATTTTATTCATTAAAATTATTTCTCATTTACAACATTTTTATCTAAATCTTCATATTTGTCAATATTATCTTTTCAATATTATTTTTTCATTGGGGGCATGTGCCCAGGTGGCCCCCCCCCCCAACTGGATCCGCTAGTGACATTGAGGATGTTTAATTTTAATATCGAAGTAATGGTTCTCAAACCACGGGCCGGTGGTGGCCTGTCCTGTATCGTTGCCGGAAGCCCGATTATGGCTAAATTTAACCTTAGATAAGATAAAAAAAAAAAATACAGAGGCTAGAGAACTGCAGTTTGGTATGTTTGATGATTGGAGGGTGGATGATCAACGTACCAATTTGCAGCCCTCTAACCTCAGTAGTTTTTAAGATCTGAGGGCGTACAGAAAAAGTGCGGACGGACAGACAAAGCCGGTACAATAGTCTTCTTCTACAGAAAACTAAGAACAGATATCACAATATGCGTCGTTGTATTGTCAAGCGTAATGACAATTGTAAAGATCTGTGTTGACTACAATAGCTTCTTTGTACAATGACAGGTATAGAGACTCCGCGATTCTTCCGCTTATGTGGAAACAAGCAATCTCCGAAATTAGATAAAGTGGACACGCACACAAGAAATGAGCAAGGAAGAACGGAACAGGAATAAATGAGAAAGACAGAGGAAAAACAGAATTAGACTTAGAATTAGAGGACAGGCGTTAATTGCTCCTCTATTCTAATGTGACGCCTGTTCATTACCTCTTATGTAATTAGAGGCGGCTGGCTTCGGCTCGATTAGGTTAGAGATGAAACTTGCAGGTGACGCTCACCTGTCTTTGGTATTTTTCTGTTATTTTGCTAATCTGATCTTATATATTTTTTTCTGTTTTTATATTGAATTTTTGGATGTTCTATAGAATAGGACTCAGTGATACTATGAAAGTGTTGTGATTATATATTTGGTATACGCAGCAAAGCGTTGTAAGGTTGTTAAGGTATATAAAGTTAAATTTCTTTTTCAACATATTTTTAACCAATAGATTTATTTGATTTTAATGGCTTGTATGTACACCATTCATTAAACAGGGCTAAGTATTCTAGAATGATCATATTATCATATGGAGTAAGTTACTGTGAAAACAGTGTGCTTATATTCGGGTTACTGGATACAAGGATGCTTTTAAATACGGGTTGAGTTGTTGTAATGGTATGTTTTTATACACGGGGTGAAGCATTGTCGATTTAATCTTCTGCAATATAAAGGCCCAGTGTTATGAGGTGGTATTTTTTTATATACTAGGTAAAAGTGTTTAGGTTTCTGGTGTTGTCAGATTATAAGTTTATATTTATATATATATATATATATATATATATATATATATATATATATATATATATATATATATATATATATATATATATATATATAAACATGTATATATATATATATATATATATATATAAACATGTCATATATCTATATCAAGGGGGCATCTAGGAAAAGGCAGCACGTATGTAAAAACAACAGTTTATTTTGCCGACGGCTTTTCGCAATATCTCATTGCATCTTCAAGGCTGTAATTTACAAAAATTTAACTTAAAATCTTATAAAAAAAAACACAAAATAAAATAATTTAAAAATCATTACCAAGACGGACATGACCTACCTCAACCGAGTTAAAAGAGGAACTAAAACATTTGAAAATGAAAGAGGGTAAGTAAAAGGTGAGACCAAAATATAAACAAACAACTTGTTATGCTATGAGTATTGTGTGGAGACTGTCTGGGTGTTTAACGAGGGGATGGTAGTTTTGATCATGGACTCTAAAGTGGTGAGTTCCCCCTCGTCCTGTGTGGAAGATATGATTTTAAAATCTGCAAAATTGTTGTTGGTTTTGCAGTGCAACGCGTGATTACGTATGTTAGAGGCTTCGGGTCTGGGCAGCCTGCAGCCAGTTCCGAAACTGACTCCCTGGTGACAGCCGATTCGGACCTGTATTAAAACCGTTTTGTGCATCCAACGTAAGTTCCCCGTTCACACTTGGGACGTGAATTTGTATACGATGTTGGATGACAAAAGCGGGGCCAATCTGTCCTTATAGCTGAAAAAAGAATCTCTTGTGAGAAATTTTTTTGGAATAAGTTTGAAATTAACTGCTGGTAATTCTCGGTTTAATAGGCTAACTAACTTGTATCGAAATTTATTGTTGTAAATGAAGGGAAATTTTGCGTAAAAAACTAATTTCGGGACTTTATATACCAGTGGGGAACTTTGTCATTTATCTGAAGAAATTTCTTGAGGGATCTATAAAAGCACTTTACTGAAAAACTATTGTTTTTGAAAATTTGCAAAGGGAAATTAATTTCTTCGTGAAAGGAGCTCCAAGAGGTTGTCAAAGGAAAAGCCCTTTGGAGGAGGGTGGATATGGAATTTAATTTAAAATTAAAATAACAAGAACTATAAAAGTCAGTTCCCAGACCTGCAAAAGTACTTTTTCTGAAAACTTGTACATCTGGAAACAGGAGTGTTTTAAGCTTCTCGTTGTTCCTCGTTGGGAGAGTCGGTAGAGTTGTGGGCTAGCACCCGCTAGGTCCGAGTTCGAGTCTTCGGCCGGCTAATGAAGAATTAGAGGAATTTATTTGTGGTGATAGAAATTAATTTCTCGCTATAATGTGGTTCGGATTCCACAATAAGCTGTAGGTCCCGTTGCTAAGTAACCAAGTGGTTCTTAGCCACGCAAAATAAGTCTAATCCTTCGGGCCAGCCCTAGGAGAGCTGTTAACCAGCTCAGTGGTCTGGTAAAACTAATGTGTACTTAACTTTAGCTTCTCGTTAAACACCCAGGCAGCCTGCACACAATATTCATAGCATAACAAGTTGTTTGTTTATATTTTGGTCTCAACTTTTACTTACCCTCTTTCATTGTTAGATGTTTTAGTTCCTCTTTTAACTCAGCTGAGGTAGGTCATGTCCGTCTTGGTAGTGAATTTTAAATTGTTATTTTATTTTGCGTTTTTTTATAAGATTTCAAGTTAAATTTTTGTGAATTACTGCCTTGATATATATATATATATATATATATATATATATATATATATATATATATATATATATATATATATATATATATATATATATATATATATATATATATATCGCGCAAGGAATTTAATATGGGGAGAGTGGGCGAAATTGTTCCATGTGCGTTTTTTTATAACTAAGACACTTGATGCTTTAGAATGATAATTTGATTGACAGGAGAGTCTCTCTCTCTCTCTCTCTCTCTCTCTCTCTCTCTCTCTCTCTCTCTCTCTCTCTCTCTCTCTCTCTCTCTCTCATGAAATTTTACGATTGCGGTTAATTTATCTCATTCTACTTCTGAATAAGAAGGTACTTTCTCTCTCTCTCTCTCTCTCTCTCTCTCTCTCTCTCTCTCTCTCTCTCTCTCTCTCTCTCTCTCTCATCATATTTTGCGATTGCCCTCAATTCATCTCATTCCACTTATGCATAAAGAAATAGTCTCTCTCTCTCTCTCTCTCTCTCTCTCTCTCTCTCTCTCTCTCTCTCTCTCTCTCTCTCTCTCTCTCTCTCTCTCTCTCTCTCTCCCCTTCCTGAGGGCTGGCATTGAAGGATTCCTGCGGTATAATAATTAGGGACAATGTTTCCAGTATAGGAGGGAAGGTCGTGGAGAAACCCTTAAGATGCTCGATGCTCGGCCTTCGGGTAATTTCATACCCTCCCTTTCACCCGAGAGAGAGAGAGAGAGAGAGAGAGAGAGAGAGAGAGAGAGAGAGAGAGAGAGAGAGAGAGAGAGAGAGACGGAAAGGGATGGAGAGAAAAGAGAGAAAAGAGACTGAGCCAGAAAGAGAGAGAGATACTGAAGGTCAGGGTTAGTGAGAAAGAGTGGGATGGAAATGGACGGAGAGAGAGAGAGAGAGAGAGAGAGACGGAATGGGATGGAGAGAAAGAGAGAAAAAAGAGGGACAGCCAGAGAGAGGGGAGAGAGATTGAGGGTTAGTGAGACACAGTGAGATGGAAAAGGATGGAGAGAAAGAGAGAGAGAGAGAGAGAGAGAGAGAGAGAGAGAGAGAGAGAGAGAGAGAGATACTTAAAGTCAGAGTTAGTGATGCAGAGGGTGAGAGAGAGAGAGGAATTGAATACGGGGAGAGAAAAAAGAAAAGTCACAGAAAGTGAAACAAAGTTGATACTCAAAGAATGAAAATTTAAAGAGAGAGAGAGAGATGGAGAGAAAGAGAGAAAAAAGAGGGACAGAGCCAGAAAGAGAGAGAGATACTGAAAGTCAGGGTTAAGGAGACAGACTTAGATGGAAAAGGAGAGAGAGAGAGAGAGAGAGAGAGAGAGAGAGAGAGAGAGAGAGATCCAGTACAGGAAGAGAAAGAAATGTCAGAGAAATTGAAATTGAAAGTTGATATTCAAAGAATGAAAATTTTGGTAGAGAGAGAGAGAGAGAGAGAGAGAGAGAGAGAGAGAGAGAGAGAGAGAGAGAGAGAGAAGGAAAGCCCTAGGAAAGGCATGAGCAGCAGTAGTAGTGACGGCAGCAAGAGCACATCCACAGGTATTCGGGAGTCTACTTTATGACCTTCGTTAAAAGCTTTTACTTGTCTCGTTCAATTTCGAACCCTTAATCGCCGAATTCATCAGCATAATTAAGAAATAACTCCAAACAACTCGATTTGAACTTTCCTCCTGAACGTTACCCTCGTCAACGACGTTCTAATTTAGAGACATTTCCTCCGGAATTTTTCTTAGCGACTGTACTTTTGAGTTGTGGTGGGAATTCTCTGTTGACCTTCCTGTATCATACCTGGGTTTGACAAGGACAGAACGAGAGAGTGGATCGTTATCGCTTTGGAAAATATGGGGTTGTCCCGGGTCTTGTGACAAGCAGAGAGAGAGAGAGAGAGAGAGAGAGAGAGAGAGAGAGAGAGAGAGAGAGAGAGAGAGAGAGGTACTTAAAGTCAGAGTTAGTGAGAGAGAGAGAGAGAGAGAGAGAGAGAGAAATACTTAAAGTCAGAGTTAGAGAGAGAGAGAGAGAGAGAGAGAGAAAGAGAGAGTTAGAGAGAAGAGAGAGAGAAGATACTTGAAGTCAGAGTTAGTGAGGAGAGAGAGAGAGAGAGAGAGAGAGAGAGAGGGAAATTTAATACAGGAGAGAAAGAAAAGTCAGAGAAAGTGAAACAAAGCTGATACTTAAAGAATGAAAATTTAGAGAGAGAGAGAGAGAGAGAGAGAGAGTACAAACGTGTTTGTCCAGGAACTTTACGGGTCAGAATGGGTGTGGCATGAGAAAAAAAAAAAAGGTGTGATTCAAACGCAGATATAAATGACAGAGGAAAGAGAAGAGAGGAGACGGCATGGCTGATAAACTTGAAGCTTCTGAAGTGAATGGGAATGAAGGAGTTTCTGCAAAATGCGTTTGGAATGAAGCTCGACTGTTGGGAATGAAAGTCTACTTGATCAAGAGAAAATGACGAGGAAAATAACTGGAGAGATTTAGACTACGTCTGTACAGGGTAGGTGGAGGAGAAAGTTCAAGAATGTAATGGTGAGAAGAAATGCGGCTGGAGGTATATCTGATCATCAAAATATTAAACTGATCATTAAAATAGTAAAAAAATGCGCAGAAGTTTCTTTGGCGCAGTCGAGTTTTCTGTACGTCATATAATACATTCACAAGCATATATATATATATACATACAAACATACAGTCCTTACAAACATATTTGATCTCTCTCTCTCTCTCTCTCTCTCTCTCTCTCTCTCTCTCTCTCTCTCTCTCTCTCTTTATATATATATATATATATATATATATATATATATATATATATATATATATATATATATATAAATATGTAATTATGTATATGTATATTTGAAATATATATATATATATATATATATATATATATATATATATAGCACATATACATACATGCACATTATATATACATATGTATATATGTATATATATGTATATATTATTTATATACATAAACATCTCCCAACTTACAGGATATGTTCGAAAACATGTCCACGCCCGCCCCTTCCAAACACCTTTCTGAACACCTCATTGGCAGGAGACACACTTTTCGAGGCTGTCTAATAGCCATATGGGCTGTCCCTGACTGGTATTAAATTATAGGCCCCTTGTGTTCTGATAAATGGCGGATTATGGTGTGTGGTTCCCCATATTTCATCTCGGGGTCTTAGGGTAATATTACCGTAAGGGGGAACTGTCGGTATAATTCAGGGAGAGATGGAAATCAATTTAGAGAATGGCTGGAATTTGGTGTTAATAGTTGGGAAAGTTTGTGTGTGTGTGTGTATGTATGTATATATATATATATATATATATATATATATATATATATATATATATATATATATATATATATATATATATATATATATATATATATATATATATATATGTATATATATATATATATATATATATATATGTGTGTATATATATGTATGTAAATGTGTATATATATATTTTATATATATATATATATATATATATATATATATATAAATATATATATATATATATATATATATATATTTATATATATTATAAATAAATATATATATATATATATATATATATATATATTTATATTTATATTTATATTTATGTTTATGTTTATATTTAGAGGTGAGGTTGCCACCCCCACACCACTTTCATCTTGATCCCGGCTAGGAAAGGCATCGATCGATATACAGACTTAACCTTGACTGCGACCCAAAACAGTCAACTTGTCATCATTTTTATCATTTATGACATATTTACTTGTCATAGTCATTGTACTTGTCATTATATTTATTATTTTTCTGCTTGTCATTGTACCTGCAGCGCTGATGGAATCAGCAGCATCGTGGAATATGTATGTAATTATGTAATTTCATGCGGTATAACAATGATGTAGTCTGTAGTTCCAGTTTTTTTTTGTTTTTCGACAAACTATGTAATCATTGATGTCCTTTCACGAAGATAGTGAAGACTCTCTCTCTCTGTCTCTC